>NW_024065132.1:29040-33319 GCF_009727055.1 Benincasa hispida
CTTCGATTATATCTCTTCTCGTATACACTGCGGAATGAAGCAAAGAGGTGGGCTCAGTCGTTAGAGCCAGATGAGATTAACACATGGGATCAGTTGGTTGAAAGGTTCATGAATAGATTTTTCTCTCCAGCCGTCAATGCAAGGAGACGGAGGGATGTGTTGAGCATCAAACAGAAGGGTTACGAAACTTTGAGCACAACCTGAGTGAGATTCAGACAATTAGTGAAGAGCTATCCACATATCAGGATTCCCGATTGCATTCTGATGGAAACTTTTTACAATGGTTTGGATCAACCAACGCAAGCAGTTGTCGATGCCTCCACAGTAGGAGGATTAATGGACAGGTCGTATATGGAAGCAAAGAGCATTTTAGATCTCATTTCACGAAATTCAGATGAATGGTTAGATACCGGGTTTGAAGAAAGAGGTTTGAAGCGAGAAAGAGCAGAAGGTGTCATTGTACCAACTAATACAATGAGCACCCTGGTAGATTAGATGACCATAATGACCTCACTCCTTCAGAAAATGGCTAATCAGCAAGGACAACTCACTCAAGGATCAGCGCAAGTCAATGCGTTGGCACACGTGGCCGCATTGAATTTCTTTCAATGTGGAGAGGGACATTCAGTGGAAGTCTGCCTGTGGAATCAACAATTCGTATACTCTGTCTACAATGAACCGTTCGGCAACATCTACAACCCTGGTTGGCGGAATTACCCAACTTTTAGTTGGGACGAGAATTACAACCAGGGGAGCCAAAGTGATCATCAGAACAGTTATCAAGGGAATCGAGGCAACCCTCTGGTCTTCATTAATCAGGATCACAGCTCAGGTAATTTTCAAAGTGAACAACCCTATGACCAACCGTTCTTTTCTGATACCTTTTGCAGTAACTTGTCTCTGGAAACATTGTTGAAATAGTATATCAAGAAGAGCGAGGCAATTAGACAATTGCAAGCTTCCTCCCTTAGAGAGTTGGAGGAGCAGGTTGAACAGCTTGCGGTTGAGCTTAAGGATAAAATGCCTAGTATGCTGTCCAACAGTTCGGGAGCATCAGGGCCACATGGTAAAGAACAATGTCAAGCAGTGACATTGAGAAGTGGTAAAACAACCGCCCCTCTACCACCTGTACCAAATTCAATAACAAGACCAGTAGATTTAACCATCAACAATGACCAATCAACCATTAATGACAGAATCACCAGTTCAGAAGTAAGAACATCTAGAAGAGATGAAACTCCGCAAGACTTAAATTCAAACAACGCAACCTCCAATTACTAAAACACAGCAAGCATAGGACCTCAACAAACAGCCAATTGAACAGGAAGTACCGCGGGATCCTCCAGCTTTCCTGTCCAGGCTGAAGAATAAAGATGATAGTAAGCAATTTCAGAGGTTCCTTGATGTTCTCCGATTACTATACATCAATATTCCCTTAATAGAAGCTCTGGAACAGATGTCGAGCTATGTGAAATTCCTCAAGGATATATGCTAACAAAAGAAAGATCGAGGAAAATGAAACAGTTGCATTAACATATGAGTGCAATGCGCTGTTTCAAAAACAATATCCCCACCAAAATAAAAGATCCCAGGAGTTTCACATTGCCCTGCTCAATAGGGGGGAAGAAGGTCGAAAACGCTATGTGTGATTTTGAGGCGAGTATAAACCTGGTGCCCTTGTCGATCTTCAAGAAGCTAAATATCGACAACGCAAGACCAACCACAATTACATTGCAGTTGGTCGACAGATCAATAACGCATCCCGAGCGCAAGATAGAGGATGTACTCGTACAAGTAGACAAGTTTATCTTCCCTGTTGACTTGATCATATTAGATTATGAAGCTGACAAGAAGTTCCTATCATCTTGGGTCGCCTATTTCTTACAATAGGGCGGGCTCTGATCGATGTACAGAAAGGAGAACTGACTATCAGGGTTGACGATCAGCAGGTTAAGTTCAACGTTCTCAGTGTGTTTAAGTACCCGTGTGATATGGAGAATTGTCAATATGTTGAGGAATTGCAGGATGAACCTTGGCAAGAGCCCCTAGAAGAGTTGGAGGAAGAAGATTTTGGAATCGGCACAATGTGGGAAGAGAATTGCACCACAATTCAAATTGAATCAGATTTTTAAACGATCAAGTTATCTGAACGAACAACGCAATGCACTAAGCCATCTTTAGAAGAACCACCTGTGTTAGAGTTGAAGTCGTTGTCTGTGCACCTCAAGTATGCTTATTTGGGAGGCGATAACACGTTACCAGTTATTATATCTGCCTCGCTGAGTAAAGAGAATGAGGATGCACTCATCCAAATCCTAAAAAACAACGCAAAGGCTTTAGGATGGACCTTGGCAGACATTCGAGGAATCAGTCCCTCGTATTGCATGCACAAGATCCGTCTGAAAGAAAGAAAAATGGGATCGATAGAAAGGCAACGTCGTTTGAACCCTGCCATGAGGGAGGTTGTGAAGAAGGAAATAGTGAAGTGGCTGGATGCAGGCGTCATTTACCTTATATCAGATAGTAGCTGGGTAAGCCCAGTTCAATATGTTCCGAAGAAAGGGGGTATGACCGTCGTCACCAATAGTAAGAATGAGTTAATTCCCACAAGAAAAACTATGGGGTGAAGAATCAGTATGGATTATGACAAATTAAATTTGGCCACTAAAAAGGACCACTTCCCACTCCCGTTTATTGATCAGATGTTAGACCGACTTGCTGGGAATGAATTCTTCTGTTTTCTTGACGGCTACTTAAGGTACAACAAAATTGCAATTGCGCCGGAGGATCAAGATAAGACAACCTTCACGTGCCCATTTGGCATGTTTTCATTTCGCCGTATGCCGTTTGGACACTGCAATGCACCAGATACTTTTCAACGATGCATGATGGCGATATTTTCAGATTACTTGGAGGAGTTAGTCGAGGTATTTATGGATGATTTTTCAGTTTTCGGCAATACTTATGACTCTTGTTTACTAATCTTGAGAAAGTCTTTAAGAGATGTGTGGAAACTAATATTGTTCTTAATTGGGAGAAATGCCACTTTATGGTTGAAGAAGGAATTTTGCTAGGTCACAAAATATTGAAGGTAGGATTGGAAGTTGATCAGGCGAAAATCGACGCAATTTCCAAGCTACCACCACCACTAAACATGAAAACACTTAGGAGCTTTCTGGGACATGTGGGGTTTTATCGAAGATTTATTCGCAACTTCTCCTAGATCGCAAGGCCCTTAAATGCACTCCTTAAGGCTGACTGTGAATATGATTTTGATGATGCGTGCACTGAAGCATTCCACACATTGAAAGATGCACTCATCACCGCACCCATTCTGATTGTGCCGGATTAACCGCAACCATTTATGTTAATGTGTGATGCTAAAGGATATGCAGTGCGCACAGTTTTGAGTCAGCGTAAGGACAAGGTATTGCATCCTATCTATTATACTAGTAAAACGTTGAATGATGTGCAGGAGAATTATACAACCACAGAAAAAGAAATGCTCGCGGTGGTATTTGCACTGAAGAAATTTTGACAGTACATAATCGGAACAAACGTTGTGGTGTATACTGATCATTCTGCGATCAAATATCTTATGACAAAGAAGGATGCGAAGCCGAGACTGATACGGTGGGTGTTGCTCCTGCAAGAGTTTGACCTAGAAATTAAGGACCGAAAGGGCATCGAGAACTAAGTCGCTAATCATCTGTCAAGATTGGAAAATTACGAGGTTCAGGAGAAAGAAAAAGACATTGAAGAGAGATTCCCTGATGAGTTGTTGATGTCGGTAGGCATTAATATTCCCTGGTATGCGGACATTGTGAACTTCATTATTTGCAGCCAAGTACCAAAAGATTATACTTACCAGCAAAAGAAGAAGCTGAGACATGACGTCAAGTTTTATTTCTGGGACGACCCCTTCCTGTATCAAGTTGGACCTGATCATATTTTGCATCGATGCGTCCCTGAGCATGAAGTCAAGCACATTTTGGAGCTCTGTCATGAGTCCTCTTATGGAGGGCATTTTGGGGGCAGTGGACTGCCGCAAAAGTCTTACAGAGTGGTTTTTTTTTGCCAACACTGTTTAAGGATGCCCATGCCCACGTTGTGCAGTGCGATAGATGCTAAAGAACGAGGAACATGTCTAGAAGAAATGAAATGCCTTTGACAGCAATCTTGGAGATTGAATTATTTGATGTATGGGGAATCGACTTTATGGGCCCATTTCCACCATCAGAAGGTCATCAATACATCATGGTCGCGGTTGACTATGTAT
>NW_024065132.1:33887-43297 GCF_009727055.1 Benincasa hispida
GTATTCCATATATGCATACGATTGTCTATCTAACCGGAACATTTGTCGAAGGAATAGGTATTATTGTTTAACGCACGTTTGCGATTATTTCCAGGGAAGTTGAAGTCCCACTGGTCTGGGCCATTTCACATCAAGACTATCTTTCCCCATGGCGCAGTGGAACTGACAATTGAAGATGGGAACAACGCATTTAAAGTCAATGGTCAACGAATGAAGCCTTACTACGGGGGCGATGTGGATCGACGCATGGAGACCATTGACTTAGGCAAGCAGGATTAACCGCTTGTAGGGGATGCTATTGCGATAATTTTGAAAACTTCTTCCAATCAGCATCCCTATATCTATGTTTAATTGCTTTCTTTATAGCTTTCATTTACTGCTTTCTAAATTGCGCTATTTACTGCTTATTAGAATTAGCCTTTAATGCTTTCTATATTTGTCTTCAATTTAATTCAATTGGGTATTTCCATGTCATGTTTAATTCTTTTAATTTGTATGCATTGGTAGTGTTGTTCTTAAAATTTTTGTGGATGATTGAATAAAACGATGAACACTACAAAGTCTTTTCGACTTGCGTTATTGATGAATTAAAAGAAAAAAAATAAAAATTGGTATGCAACGTGGTGATGGGTGTACTTGTGAGAACACGAGACACTTGCGCCCATCCTACCCGAATGCATTGTGTTGAGGGGTGTGTTGCGCTCGTATGTATTGTTAGCCCATCCTTAGCAGAAACGCACTATGTTGAAGTAGTGTTACGCTGGTAGAAGTATCGTGCGCCCGTCCTCCAGAAATGTGTTGAGTTAAGGGGCGTGTTGCGATGATACATGCGTTGTTGCCCATCCTCTGCAAATATGCATTTGTGTTAATGGAAGCATGGTGTTAATTTTTAATCATGCATTCATCTAAATCAAAAGATAACTTCATTTATTATTTTCCTATGTATAGAAGCCAATTACTTGATTCTTTGTATATGCTAAAAATTTTGTATTTCATTAATTGTAATCTCTTGTATACTTAGTTAATTTTCAGTACAACTGATTAACAATTCTTTCGAGTATGCATTTTCCTCTTCTTTATCATCCTATGTCAATTTTTGCAACATTCTTGATCTTTTACTTTGCGTTATTCATTTCGCTGCCATGATAACTTATATGCATACACTTAGTGGCATTTCCCACACTTTATAATTTCTGACGAACACTTAGTTAATTAATAGCTATAGCAATGCTTTACCTTTTATCCTTCAAAATTCTGCTCAAACCTTCTTTTTGAAATTTTAACTAAGTGTTTGTCTATTCTGTCCAAACAACGCAATGAGGACCTTGCGCATCTCTAAATTTGGGAGTGGGGAAGGTCTGAGCAGATGAGATCAAGTAATGCGGTCATTAAGAAAAATGAATTCTTTATCATATCAAAAAAAAAAAACAAGAAAAATAAAAGAAAAAAAACAATCCCAACCTGATAAGAGTTAAGTTGTGAAAGGAGCCTGCTCGTGGTTGGATGTTCGCATGACACCCGTGGGAGCAAGCCAAAACGAAGGTGGGTTTCCAAGAACAACGCAACATGAAAAGAAAAGAAAAGAAAAAAATGAGAAGAAAAATAAGACCATAAGAGACAACTCCTCTGACCATCAAAAGCTAGCCTTGACTGAAAACCATGAGTTAAAGTTGGGATTGGTGCACAACCATGGTTGGATGTTCGCATGACACCTGTGGGAACAAGCCAAAACGAAGGGTGTAACTATGATCAACAGTCTCTAATAAACAACGCAAAAAATTTGACCACCGCATCCAGACGCATCAAGTTGTTTTCACAAAAAGAGGTAAACATTCTTTTTAAAACTAGAAAAGCATTTTTTAGCAGAAATTTGTTGTATAGAAGAATAAAGTAGGGATTTGTTATGAATTTTCAAGGGTAGAAAGAAATTGCGTTGTTAAGTAATGTTGCCTAGGTTGAGCATTCGGAGCAACCAATCGACGCAAAATTTAAGATAGGAATTTAGCAATATTGCCTTAGTAGAAGATATGCTTGAGGAAAAGCATATATCTAAATTTGGGGGTGTGATAACTTGTAGAAGTACAAGTTATTTATACTGTTTTTTTTGGATATTGCCGCTAAAAGGAAGAAAAGTTGCGTCGATTGTATAAAAATTTATTAAGAAATGCAAGAATTATAAAGTGTCGTCAATACACCCATTGACACCATTGCGATGGTAGAATGGAATGTTTTGTTTCTGTTCTGCAGGAAATCAAGTTACCGCATGCGTTTATGGCTCAAGATAAAAAGATCAACACATCTACGTCACACTGCGCCCATCATTCAGGAATGAAGAGACGAACAATGCAATGACGACGCATGCGACAATCGATCAAGAGCTTAGTGTTCAACACAACTTCAACCACATACGGTAATAAAAAACAACACTGCATGCGGGCAAACGATCGAAGATGTAAAGAGCAACGCAATTGTAGATGATTCTGACGTGTGTACAGCTGACCGTTGTGCATTTTTTTAAATGGATTTATTGCGTAACAGAATGAATATTCACTCCACCATTTTGGGAATTGCCATAACAATAAAGTGGGGACCACAAGTCAGAGAGTCAAGCTCGCCTATTAGCTTCTGGAATTTCACTGAACAATATGCTTGAATACATAGAGAATTGATATACCATAGAGAATTGATATACTGATCTGAGAGAGAGACTGGTTGAGCGACTAATCAGAGTAGATCAGGGAAGAAGCAAGAGACAAGGCCGAAAGGTGAGTCTTCAGGCAAAGAATTCTTACAATCCCCACTGTTGGAGCTCTGTACGAAGGACACTTCTACAAAAAGAGCAAGCCTGAGAGGGAAGCTTTTCTCTTCATCCATTCCACACGCCAGCAAGCAAAACCACCGTGCAGATCTGTGTCAAGATGTTGACACTCTTCAGCATTTGTTTCTATCTCTTTATTCATCACTTGTATTCATCTTCTTAGTCTATCATTCACACCATGTATCAGACGCTTAATCTTAGTATTAATTGTTATGATCATTTCCATTTCCATCTTTCTGTCTCTTCCCGTTCACCCATAATTCAATTTCTCCATGATGTTTTCTTAATCTCGTGGATAATTAGCAAGAATTAAGCAAGTGAATTAATTGGGTTAAAGAAATAATTAAGTTTAGTCAACGCAAGCTTGACGTCATCTTCACCTGTGAGAGCAGAAGTGAAGATGCCATTCCGCCTATCGAGAGAGGGTTGGAAGAATGCGTTAACTAAAGTGAGAAGTACTTCAAGAGATGGAAGCAACCTTGTGTTCATCACGTTCATCCCTGTTCACCATAGAGATATGGGAATGCGGCTGATCACCGAGAGGTGTACACCAAGGGAAAGCGGAACCTTAGTTGTACCTTTAACGCAATTAACAAGCTTGTGATGTTTGTACTAATTATCCCTTCTATTTCTGATACATCCATAAAGACTTGCCATCCTTTCCAGATGAGCAGTTGTTCAAACTTGAATAATTACCATAGTACGCAGATGTTGTCAATTTCCTAGTCTGCAAGAAATTTTCGAAAAATTACACAGCCCACCAAAAGAGGCGGCTCATTCATGAATGTAAATCCTACTACTGGGACGAGCCGAATCTTTACAAAAGGGGACCATACCAGATCTTGCGATTTTGTATGCTAAAGATGGCTTTTCAATGCATACTTTTTTAATGCCATGACTCCCCTATGGTGGACATTTCGAGAGTCAATGCACAGCAGCAAAAGTATTACAAAGCGGGTATTATTGGCCAACTCTATTAAAGGATGTGTGAGACTATTCTATGAAATGCTACAAGTGCTAACGCACGGGAAACATTTCAGGGAAGAATGCGATGCCAATGAACATTATATTGGAATTGAAACTCTTCGACGTATGTGGCATAGACTTCATGGGACCATTTCCACCATTAAATGGTCACAATACATTCTGTTGGCCGTCGATTATGTCTCCAAATTGATTGAAGCGGTATCATGCGTTGCAACAATGTAGCGATAGTCTCCAGATTCTTACAGAGAAACATCTTCACTCATTTTGGCATCCCATGTGCCATAATAAGTGATGAAGGTTCCCACTTTGTCAATAGCATCATTAACAAACTGCTGCTCAAGTACAATGTTTGTCATAAGATCGCCACTGCATATCATCCCCAAACAAATGGCCAAGCCGAGGTGTCTAATAGAGAAATCAAGCTGATTCTAGAAAAGGTGGTGAATCCATCACGAAAGGACTGGGCCATGAAGCTTAACGATGCCTTGTGTGCATATAAGACTGCCTATAAAACACCCATAGGCATGTCCCTATATGCGCTAGTGTTTGGGAAGGCATGTCATCTACCACTAGAATTAGAGCATAAGGTGTTGTGGGCAGTAAAGAAGCTCAACTTTGATTTGAAAGTCGTAGGGGAGGAAAGAAAACTTCAGTTACTCGAGCTGGACGAATGGAGAATTTAAGCATATGAAAATGCCAAGATCTACAAAAAATGTATAAAGCGTTTGCATGACAAGTGACTGTGTGAAAAGAATCTTCAGGTTGGTCAGAAAGTCTTGCTATTCAATTCTAGGCTACGACTCTTTCTAGGTAAATTGAAATCACGCTGGTCCGGACCATTTATAATTAAAGAAGTATTCCCACATGATGCGGTTGAATTAACAAATGAAGAAGGGACCAGCGCATTTAAGGTCAATGGACAAAGAGTCAAGATGTATCATGGAGGATACTTTCATCGCGAAAAAACCTCCGTAGACCTAAGGAATCCAGAATGAAGAAGAAACAAGTAGTCCCTGCGTTGATATGTAATGCGCACTCATTGATAACTTGTAGAAATACAAGTTATTTATATTGTTTCATTTAGATATTGCGGCCAAAAGAAAGGAAAGATGCATCAATTGTATGGAAATTAGCTAAGAAATGCAAGAATTATAAATTTTCGTCAATACACCCACTGACACCATTGCGATGGTAGAAAAGAATATTTCAAGTTTGTTTTGCAGGAAATCAAGTCACCGCATGCGTTCATGGCTCAAGATAAACTGAACAACGCATCTACGTCACATTGCGCCCATCATTCAGGAATGAATAGACGATCAACGCAATGAAGGTGCATGCAACAATCGATCAAGAGCTAAGCGATCAACGCAATCTCAACCGCATGCAGTAATATAAAAAACAACACCGTATGCGGGCAAACGATCGAAGATGTAAAGAGCAACGCAAATACAGAGGATTCTGACGCGTGTACAGCTGACCGTTGTGCATTTTTTACGGGATTGATTGCGTAACAAAAGGAATATTCACTCCACCATTTCAGGAACTATCTTAACAATAAAGTGGAGACCACAATGTAGAGAGTCAAAGCTTAGCCTATAAATAGTTTCGGCCATTCCACTGAAAAAATATGCTTAAATACAGAGAAAAGTGTATATACTGATCTGAGGGAGAGACTGGTTGAGCAACTAATCAGAGTAGATCCAGGAAGAATTAAGAGACAAGGCTGAGAGGTGAGTCTCCGAGCAAAGAATCTTTCCGATCCCCACCGTTGAAGCTTTGTACGAAGGTCATTTTTATCGGACGAGCAAGCCTGAGAGAGAAGCTCTTCTCTTCATCCACTCCACACGCCGGCAAGTAAATCCACTGTCCAAATCTGTGTCAAGACGTTGACACTCTTCTGTATTTGTTTCTATCTCTTCATCATCAATTGTATTCATCTTCTTAGTCAATCATTCACACCATGTATCAGATGCTTAATTCTATAATTAAATGTTATGATCATTTCCATCTTCATCTCTTTGCCTATTTTCGTTCATCCATATTTCACTTTCTCCGCAATGTTTTCTTAATCTCTTAGATAATTAGCAATAATTGAGCAAGTAAATTAATTGGGTTAAGGAAATAATTAAGTTTAGTCAAGGTAAGGCATACTAGACGGCATCTTCACCTGTGAGAACAGAAATAAAGATGTCATTCTGCCTATCGAGAGAGGGTTGGAAGAATGCGTTCACTAAAGCGAGAAGTACTTCTAGAGATGGAAGCAACCTTGCGTTCACCACGTTCATCCCTATTTCACCATAGATATATGGGAACGCGGCCGATCACCGAGAGATGTGAGCCAAGGGAAAGCGAAACCGTAGTTGTATTTTTAACACAATTAATAAACTTGCAATGTTTGTACTAATTATTCTTTCTCCTTCTGATTCAGCCATTAAGCCTTGCCATCGCATACCATGATCCTTTGTATAAAATTCACAGCCAGTCTCGAACTCAGCATCATGTATATCATGTATCTTGTATCTTGCATCACGTTAGCTTAGGTTTATCGCATTTTATTTTATTAACGCAACTTTAGTTTATCTGCAATTTTACTTTACCACAATTTAATTTCCTGTACAAACACAATCTTTATTAATTGTAAAAACCGGTCGCATATATCACAAATGTAACACACTAACGACAACAATCCCTGTGTTCGACATCGAATTACTCTGAGAAACTTGCGTTGGAATTATACTTGGTTTCAGTGCAAGGAAACTTGTGACAACGCATAGCATACTATAAGAATTTCATTAATAACGTATACATCTAAAAGTAGCATCGCATAAAGTGTAAATAAGCATAACACAGCATCCACACTCCATCTCCATCTTTCCAAGTCGTCAAGTTTATGACAACATGAGCTTGTATGATTCACATTACTTTCCCTAAGATTATGCACAAGTTATGCGATCATGCTACCCACAAAATAAACAACACGCCATTTCTCAATGGAGGATGCCATAACTCCTATTTTCTAGGACGCATGCGATGTGTATACGAAAAAGTCGATAGGACTTATGTCTAAACCTCTATTCTTATCTATGTGATGATGAATAATGCAACATAAACAAGGTGACTGCATACAATCATTTCTATTTTTAGGGTGCATGACATGTGTTAATAGCAATAGAACTTATGTCTAAGTTTCTATTTCTTACTTATGCGATTCTAATCTGACTCTCTCAAGCCTAGATTCTAATCTAACTCTCTCAAGTCTAGATTCTATCTTTAGACTACTCTCTCAAGTATCTCTAAAGGGTGAATGATGCATACATAAGACAAGATGATCGCATAAATGTAAATCTTAAGTCATGCTAGCTAAGTACTTCTCAACCCATTCAGAAATTTAGCTACTCATGCGAAGTATGGAGATTGAATATAGATTAAAATGAGATTTCCCATTTTCATAAATAGAGTACTAAATACAAAATAACAAATGGATTGAGAGATAAGAAGCGCCGATAAGTAAGTCTTACTTCCCGTGGCCTTTTACACTGTTCTTTTCACTCCAACTCTGTTCTTGATGTGTGTTCTTGCTCTCACAAATATTGGTCCTCTCTTCCTTTGTAACACTTTCCGACAGTCTCTCGATCTGTGTCCGAGAATGATCTCTTAGTTTTTTCGTCTCCTTGCTCTTCTCCGTACTCTAAGTATATGTACGAGTATGTGCGTGAACGGACTACTAAATCTCTAACTTCTTAACCTCTAAAACTCGTTAACCCCTTTTACACTGGTGGCCTTCGGTATTTATTAGAGCTCAAGGGGAAGCAGCCTTTCTTGCTAATGATTACAATGATGGGCGGTCTTAATTCCCCTGCTCTGATAACAGCACTTAATGGTCATCGAAAAGTTAAGTGTACTTGTTACAGTGTGGCTTTAACGACTTGTCAACTAAATTCGGATTCAACCATTATTAGCTTTCCATCCCATCGTGATTTATTATGCTGTCACCTTGATGTGCAGTCTTTATGCAGCCACCTTTTTAAGAAACTTCTCACGATCACAATCTTCAAGCTCGCTGACACCTTGCTCCTTTGGATCGCAATTTCACTTGCGCCATCGCATTTTTCCTGCACAAAATAAGTAAATTAACCACTTTTTATGCGATGGGCGCTTGCAATTGCAATTCCTTTTAGTTTTGCGCATTGGACATGATATTGCTTATGTTACCATTGCATTCTCTCATTTGTTTTACTTATTTGAGCTGTAATAACTTGTATTTCTACCAGTTATCACACCCCTAAATTTAAAACAATGCTTGTCCTTAAGCATAAACTAAAGATTTTCTTTGAAAAGTCAACTGCCTTTACCCTACCTAGACTTCTCAAGGTGCCTTATTTTAAATTTCATGAACCAGTGCCTTCTTAATTTCTATTCTGATCTCTTCCTAAAATATATCTAGTCTTTAAAGGATCGCAAGTTTAACCTTAAAAAAAAAACTTACTCGTTTACAGGACATCGCATGATTTATTTCAAAACATTCTCCAACCGGGGTGTTTCCATGAGATTTTTACCCTTGCGTGATTCAGATATTCTTTTTGTGATCTTGCGCTAACATCCAATGCTCAACCTTCGTTTTGGCTTGCCCCAGGTGTTATACGGACATCCAACTACAGAGCAAAAATGCTCTTTCTCAATCAAATCTGCCCATCTATCTTCTTATATTTGCAGTGGAGTTTGATCACTTAGTTATGCGTTTGATCACGATTCCCACCTTCGTTTTGGCTTACCCCCACGGGTGTCATTTGGATATCTAACTACGAGCAGGATCCGATCTCAACGTTATGATTTTTTATTAGATATAAATTCTAAAAGTAGCAAGGTTGAAAGTAACAATACTATCACCCCCCAAATTTACACACAACAATGTCCTTATTACTGATAAACGAATATAATTCATGCGATGAACTTAGGAAATTTCGTAAAAATCATTTTGAAGGAAAACGGTATAGCTTGCTAAATTTTTAAGAAAATGTTTTCATGAATTGACTGTCCTATAAAAACTAATTTGACGTCTAGTACATGTGGTAAGAAATAAAGGCATGAATTTTATCAATGAATTCATAATTGGTACGAGGAAGAATGCGGTGGAACAAAATACAAAGATATACAAAAATTCATCGATGAGTTAGAAAGTAAAGAGGATGAGATGATAAAGTTTAGAAATATTGAAATGAGATTGAGGAAGTGCAAAAATTGAAATAAAATGAGTCCAGGAAAGACACACCCCCAAATTTGCTCTGTTGCCCGCATCATCTGTGATCGCATCCTTGCTTGCGGTGGGTTGATCCTTTGATTGTGATGGGCTGATCGAATATGGTCACTTGTTTTTTAGGTTATCTGCGTAGCTCCATTGCAATCGTTCACTACGATCATTGGTAAATATCTAGAGGGTAAAAACGTATGAAAGACACAATTGGAAATTTTAAAGAGTAGTGGTTATGTAAAAAGTAAGATAAATTCATGAAAGAAAATATCAAAAGGATATTCAAAAAAAGGATTCATCCTTGATGAGTGTAATACTAAATTTTATATGTCTTTAAGCATGTGGACAAATATGAAC
>NW_024065133.1:0-3255 GCF_009727055.1 Benincasa hispida
CAACATTGCTTACGAGACCCTCCTAACATCTACAAAATTAAATTACCCCCTCTTTTTTTGAGTAAGATATACATAGAGAAATTTGAACAACATACCTCACGTTCGTTATGAAGTATGAAATAAAAAAATTGCAATTTTTTCAAAGTTAAATTTCTTAAATAAGAACCTTTGAATTTTTAAATATTGAGTTTGGAAATGAAGTTTAAAATAAAATAAGTTGCCTACTTTCTAAAACGGATTTATGAAATAAGAACTTTTCTTTTTCAAACGGTTAGGTTTGCCCTTTTTTTTTTTTTTTTTTTTTTTTATGTTTTAGAGTCAAAGTTTATTTAATGAATATCTAAATTTGGAGTATAACTTGTTGGAATGTATGCCTTAAAGCCTCGTAGTTAATAAGTTATTTGAAATAATGATTGATTATCTTAGATATGCAATTATAGATTAAGGAAATATTTGAGGTTATATTATGTAACTTGAACAGTATGTGATAGACATACAAATGGATCACGTTCAAGTAATAACCTAAATAGTTTGTAGTATATCTATAAGGTTGAGTGTCTTATCTTGGGGACACTATGGATACGTCCCATTTTGTAAATGTTACAAGAGTTGTAAGTGTTATAAACGATTTAATTCAAGTCGTTCATGTCAAGACATGCACGTGGGGGTATCCTATACTGGGAGCACGAAATGATTAAACTCTCTTTATAACATTGTTGACTAAAGAGATTATCATACTCGACCTTAATCCTGAGTGAGTAATGAACTCCTGTTTAGGAGACCAACCCTGTTATTTGTATGAGTGAGAGTGGCCTGACTCGCCGACTCAATAAGCCTATCATTTTAGTGATTTGTCCAAGTAGGGAGCTAAGAACATAGATACACAAGGTGGAATTTACTCCTTCTCGTCTTCAGGATAAAAAGATGAGTTGCTCCCTTAAGCGTTGACTTTGGATCTCGAACAAAGAGACCCCTCCCTCTCATTGGCTCGAGAGGGTTTTGTCTATGATAAGACCATAAACAATTTGTTCATTAGAAGATCAGTGAGACTTAAGTAGTAAGAGATAATCACAAAGGTAAAACGGTAATTTGACCCAATTAAAGTTACGAGAAATTCGTGAAGGGTTGACTTACTGATAATTGGTTATATTCATAAACACAGAAATATATCTACAGTGCAAAGACTGCAGTTGTGGGTCTTTAGTTTTGTGACCCATAACTAATAAATCTTGATTAATTTAATATAAGAGTTTAATCAATTAATCTTGTATCATTGGAACTTCTAATCTGTTAGTCTATTAGGTTCACCCTATGTGAAACCCGGATCTCCATTTTCCTACTTAAGTAAGTGATTAAGGGGTTAATTAGGAGAAAGTTAAATCCTATGTTATGTAAATAATCTAATAATTTTACAATTGTCATAATAACTGTAATAATTGTCACCTTCTGTGGATCAGCAATTAGTAAGAGTGAATGTAAATGTACTTCTGTGGATCAGCAATTAGTAAGAGTGAATGTAAACTATAATAGTTAGGTATTATAGTTACGATAACCATATTTGATTCTGGAGTACAAGTAGAGAGGACCCTAAAAGGATAAAAAGAAGAGAAAACCTTGAAGACTTAAATCCTGAATAGTGAAGAAAGGATTGAAGAACTGAGGAAAATATAGAAATTTATTTGGGAAAATTCGTGTGGAAGTTGCACGGAGATAAACCATATTCACAGTAGCTAACGAGATTGGAAAGAATGAGAGTGGAGAGAGCGACACCAGCGAGAGTAGAGGCAGCGAGAGAATGGGAGAGAGCGAGATGGGCTGAGCGAGAGACTGGGAGATGGCGAAGTTGGAGAGAAAGGGTTGAGAGAAAGAAGGAGAGAGCGACGCTGGCGAGATTGGAAAGAGCGATGCTGGCGAGATTGGAGAGAGCGAGATGCTTAGCGAGAAACCTGGAGAGAGCGACACTTCCAAGATCCAAGCTAGTAAGAAGGCTAGAGAGAGTGAGATGCTTAGCGAGAAACATGGAGAGAGCGCCACTACCGAGAGCCAAATGAGTGAGAAGGCTGAAGAAAGCGAGATCCTTAGCGAGAGTGGAGAAAGTGAGAGTTTGAGCGAGAAAGTTGGAGACAGTGAGAGTGGAGAGAGCGAGATTGTGAGTGAGAAAGTAGGAGAGAGCGAGAGTGGAAAGAGAGAGACCAACGAAAAAGTGGGAGAGAGCAAGAGCGGAGAGAGCGAGAGCAGCCTGAATGCCTCATTTGAACATCACGCCCACGCGATCGAAGGAAACCTCCTATGCATTGAACGACCGGGCATTTATGTGTTGAATTTGACCACGATCTTATAGATTATGCATTGAATACAAACAAAGCTTGAAGATGTAAGGGAAAACGTCAATTAAAATTTAGGTGTCCAATTAAGAGAAATTCTTAAACCATAAGAAATTGTGTTGGATGTGTTTGGGAAGAACACATTGAACCAAGGTGAAGTCAGCTTACGTTGATAAAGGGAGAATTAAACATTTAGCATGCAGCCAAGTAGGTGGTGTCAACACCATAGGAGGTTTGGACGCCTATAAATAAAGACTTTGGGATTTCATTTTCAAATCACAAATCATAAAAATTGTAAAAACATGGGGAGAGTAGAGTGCATTAGACAGTGAGGGTGGAAGAGAATGCATCAATTTGAGAAGAGGAGATCTCCCAATCTACTTGAGTGTTTGATGTAATTTCAAAGCCATCTGAAAGATAAGAGAGTATAGTGTTCATGGTGATGCTGCCGGAGAAGAAGCTCTAGGGAATTGGGCTGAAGAATGAGAAAAAGATAGAGGGATCGATCTATTGGTTAAGCTGAGCCAGTCTTGATGTTTGGATGATTCCGGCTAAACCATGAAGACTTATGAGCTGAGATTTTCTGGTAAGATTCTTAAGACATTTTAGAATAGTTTTGTAGAAGGAAGTATCTTAAAATAAGGTTTAGAACTAGGAGTAATCTAAGCTGTAATTGAATCTAGATTCTAGGGGTAAAAAGGGAGCTCGAGGTAGAAAAAGGAACTATTAGAAAGGCTTCTAAGCAATTAAGGTGAGTGTTATAGCTTTGATCATTAGCACATAGTGTGAGTGTTATAGCGTTATAGTTCCAATATATCATGAGTGTTATAGATTTGATAATTAACACATAGTGTGAGTCTTATAGCGTTATAGTTTCGATATATCGTGAGTGTTATAGCGTTGATAATTAACACATAGTGTGAGTGTTATA
>NW_024065134.1:0-3596 GCF_009727055.1 Benincasa hispida
TTTAATTACTTACCTTCTTTGGAAAAAATGTCAAGCATGCACCTTTTGAAAAGAATGTCCAAGTAAAAAAGGGTAAAAAAAAGCGGGATTGACAAAATGTTTAAGATATTTTCATGGCGAACCATTACTTGACACGTTTTTCATGTCAAGTAATATAAGGTCTTACTTGACACTTTTTCGTGTCAAGCTATAAGAAGCTCTTCCTTGACATATTTTTCCATGTCAAGCAAAATATAAAAATAATATTTTTTGAGTCCATTTATTTTTTGTTTTCCCCCTCCCCCATTTTCATCTCTCCATCTCAAATTTGGTTTTTCTCTCTTAACCGAAAATTACTCAAATAAAATATAAAAAAATAAATTAATTATGTATTTCTTAAATAAGCTAAAAGGGGTTAAATGTGGGCCATAGTTAAAAAAACTTCCCTCCTTCTCCCGTTTTCTCTCTCACAACACCCGCCCAACCCCTACTTTGTAGCAACCCTACTAACCCCAATCAACTGCCCCTTCCTCACCCACCCCGACAGCCGTACAGCCAAACCTCCGTTCATGCTGGATTTACGTCGCACTGCATAACGACGTTCATCTTGCCGCTCTAGTCCGTGCCACCTGCAGTCGTTTAAGCCGCTAGACGCCTTTCGACACACCGCAGAGACTCAATTACTCGTTTTGTGCCGTTCGCTCTAAGCGTCAGCCGATAGAGCTCGTCAGCCGCACCGCTCTAATGTTTTTCTCTTTTTTTTTTCCAGCTTTGTCAACCCCGTCGTTTCGCGCCTCTAGTTGACTGAGCCATCGTCGAACTGGTGTTTAGCTCATCCAGTAGTTGCTTGTTTTCCGATACCTTGGATTTGGGTAAAGATTGATTTTTTTTTTTTTTTTAAGTGTCAATTACTCGTTTCGTGCCGTTCGCTCTAAGATTGATATTTTTTAAGTTTTGAGTATGATATTTTTCCATTGCATTAAGTAAGCCAATCATGTACATTTTTCAACTAAACAACATTTACTATTTGTATTCATTATTATTATTATCATTATTATTTTTGCTACAGTGTTTACTATTTACTTCTCAAACTAAAATAGTTTGCATCTCAAACACATACTATTATAACTTATACAACTAAAATAATCTAAACCCCAAACACAAACTATTATAACTTAGCTATAATAACCTAAAACTATAATAATCAACTCCTTGCCCCAAAAGTCCCTTTAGACTTTAAATTTGATATCTAACAAGATTTCTATGTTTTAAAAAAAGTCTAATAAATCCTTAAATTTTTTATTTCGTGTCCAAATAATTCAATTTCACATTTTGTATTTAACATAGACCCTCGATTTATTGATTTTTGTAAACAATTTATTGAATTTAATCAATGCAAAATTGAAAAGCTTTGTGTAGATAGCTATTTGATTTTTGAAAATCAAACTAAATAAACATTCATTCTACCTATTATTATTTCTGGTTTGTTTTGTTATCCAACTTTTCACCAATGTCTTAAAAAATCAAGCAAAGTCTTAAGAATTACGATCTCGTTTGATAACCATTTAGGCCGTGATTGGTAACCATTTTGTTTTTAAAAATTAAGTCCATTTCATTCACATTTCTTACAATAATGTGCAAATAGTTGAATTCTTACTCAAATTCCAAAGGCCTTAGTTTTTATTTATTTGTTTTTTTTAAAAAATTAAGCTTAAAGACTATTCCCATCTCCAAATTTTTTCTTTATTATCTACTTTTTACTAATAGTTTAAAAAGTCAAGACAAATTTTGAAAATTAAAAAAAGTATAGGTTCTGTTTGATAACCATTTAGCTTTTTGTTTTTGTTTTTTTTTTTAAAAATAAGATTATAGACACTACTTGTACCTCTAAAATTCTTCATTTGTTATCTACTTTTTACCAATAGTTTAAAAAATAAGCCAAATTTTGAACAATAAAAAAATAGCTTCTAAAATGTAGTTTTTGTTTTTGGAATTTGATTAAGAATTCAACCATTATATTTAAGAAAAATGCAAATCATTGTAATAAATAAGGAGGAAATAGACTTAATTTTAAAAAACAAAAAACAAAAAACTAAATAGTTACTAAACAGGGTCAACTCTTAAAAACTTGTTTTTGTTTTTAGAATTTGATTAAAAATTCAACCATCGTACTTAACAAAGATTCAAATCATTATAAAAAAAATAGAAAAAAATAAGCATAATTTTCAAAAAGAAAAAGTAAAAAAACGAAATTGTTACCAAAAACAAAACTTAAAAAACATGCTTTTGTTTTTGTTTTTGGGAATATGACCAAGAAAAATGTAAATACACTTGGAACCTATTAAACACAAATCCAATAAAATTTAGAGACTATACACATAGTTATTAAAAAAAATAAATTCTTCTAAATTAAATTCCATTAAACGCGTGTAACAAAAAAGCAGTGTAAACTTTTTCAATAACCTTGTTCAATAGTATCACTTCGTGTATTTGAATTCCCACCGACCACCACCACCACCGAAAGAAAAATTTAAAAAAAAAAAAAAAAATCAATTTCCCATTCGCTTCAATTTAGACCTGTCAAAATCAAACCCTCTTCCCCCTCGTGTCCCTTCAAAACATTGCTACAAATTTTCATCTATTTATTTATTTATTATATATTAAAAAAAAAACCATTCAAAGCACTCACATTGACATGTTTCATAAATCTTCCAATCCCTTTCTTTAATCTCATTTGCGTCTTCGACGGGGCCGAGGTTCATTCTCATTTCATATATATATATATATAACACATCAAATAATCAATTATAACCAATCTCCCTTTACATTATTCATCTTAATTTTCAGGTAGGCTTATCTAAGGTTTTTGTTTGGTTCTTTAAAATGTTTCTCTTATTTTGTAATTCGAAACGAGGTTTCGTTTTCTTTTGAGATTTTACGTAGATTTGTTGTTGTTGTTGTTGGTTTTTTTTTTTTTTTTTTTTTTTTAATTTTTTTATAGAGCTTCCTAAATTCATATTTGTTTTTTTTAATAAATAGAGAGAGTATGGAAAATTCTAATATTGATCCGATGATTTTAATTCTATGAAAATTTCTGGCTCAGGTCTTACTATTTTGGAGAATGTGCTTGCTGATAGAGAAGTCGGGGGAAGCGGTGTCGTCGCCGGAGACGAAGAAGGGAAACCGAGGGTTTCGATCCGAGAGGAATGCGGGGAATCTGAGGCTGGAACAACCAAGTAGGAATTTTTCGTTTGGGAATTCGGATTCCCATCCTGCCGGAATTCCACTCCCTAAAACTCGAAACTCTGCCGTGGTGGTGTCTCCGGTGGCTGCCGGGGATCAGTTTGATACTGCCGCCGTCAAATTACAGAAAGTTTACAAAAGTTACCGAACAAGACGGAATCTCGCCGATTGTGCTGTAGTCGTTGAAGAATTATGGTAATTAAAACAAACCCCACGAAAAAAAATTAATCTTTTTCAAAGTATTATGATAATTAATTACCAAAAATAAAAAATTATGGCGTTTGTCAGGTGGAAGGCATTGGATTTTGCCGCTCTACGGCGGAGCTCGGTGTCGTTTTTCGACTCCAACAAGTCGGAAACCGCCGTGTCAAAAT
>NW_024065135.1:0-1269 GCF_009727055.1 Benincasa hispida
CCACTTCTTCATCCTTCTTGATGCTTTTTCTAGGTAGGCGCGAGCTATCTCAGAGGTTTTGCTCCACTCTTTAGTGAAGTTATGTGCCTGAGGACTTTTGCCTGCATAAGGGTGGTCCACTAAGTGTGGCATGAGTGGTTGTCTACCGCACACCACTTCGAAGGGCGTTTTTCCGATTGCGGAACTCTGCTGGCTATTGAAGCTGAACTGAGTCACATCTAACAACTGGACCCAGTTCTTCTGCCTAGCGTCGATAAAGTGACACAAATATTCCTCGAGCATACTATTGAAGCGTTCCATCTGGCCGTCAGTTTGGGGATGATAGCTAGAGGAGATATTCAGTGTTGACCCCAATATTTTGAACAATTCTGTCCAGAATGTCCCAGTGAATCTTCCGTCCCGATCGCTAACAATGCTCGCGGGGACGCCCCATAATTTCACGATGTGTTTAAAGAGCAACTGGGCAGTCATCACGGCTGTGCACATTTTTGGCGTCGGGATGAAAGTGGCATATTTTGAGAACCGGTCGATGATAACAAGGATCGATTTGAACTCTCCCACCTTGGGAAAATGGGTGATGAAGTCAAGAGACACGCTCTCCCATGGTCTAGAGGGCACAGGTAGAGGTTCCAGCAGACCCGCTAATTTTGCCCTTTCGACCTTGTCTTGTTGGCAGACAAGGCAAGTCAAGGTAAATTGCATGACATCGACTCGAAGGCTTAGCCAATAGTAGCCTTGTTTTAGAAGGGCATAAGTTCTCTGCCAACCATTATGTCCTGCCCACGGTGTGTCATGACACTCCTTCATCAGCGACCTTCGTAACTCCCCGGATCTGGGGATGTAAAGGCGGTTGCCCTTGGTGTATAGTAGATCGTCTTCCACCCAAAACTGGAGTTTCTTCCCTTCTTTGGCCAACTGTATGATGGCCTGCGCCACTGTGTCATTTGTCAAGTGAGTTTTGACAGTTTCTCGTACTGTTGCACTCAAAGTACTTGCTTGTAGGCGGGCGAACATGCACAGGGCCGCATGTTCGCTCTTTCGGCTAAGAACATCGGCAGCTTGGTTACTTTTCCCCGGTCTATGTTCGAATTGGAAGTCGAACTCCTCTAGACACTCCTGCCACCGTGCCTGTTTCGACGACAGCTTCGGTTGGTTGAAGAAGTGACAAATGGAGTTGTTGTCGGTCTTGACCACGAACTTGGCCCCCAAGAGATACTGTCTCCAGGCCCTCAAGCAGTGAACTACTGCTAACATCTCTTTCTCGGAGGC
>NW_024065136.1:0-12089 GCF_009727055.1 Benincasa hispida
ACGTGTAGTACATTTTTCATTAATGACAGGCATGAGATCTGGTTTAGTGCATAAGGTCACAGAAATCGTGTCAACAAATATATTATATAAAAAATATTGATTTTATTAATATAATATATCAGTAAATATATTATTGTTTCTTTTCATAAGCAGCATCTATGTTATCTGAGAACTATGTGATTATCCCTGCCCACTTTATTTCCAGCTTTTCCGTTTTTTATTTCCGATCCGATTTTCTTTATTTTTTTTATCTTTTTACGGTCGACGAATTGTAGCGTGTGTGCATTTTTGTGTGTGATTAGTGATTATATCTTTCTTTCGTGTTTCCACCAACCTATGTCTTCTATCTTTGTCATCGTATTTTTTATTTTTTTTATTCGCGAATCTTATTGTATTATAATCTTCTGTATGGTTATTTGTATTACCTCTCTTAGGCATTTATAATTTTATTTACATCTGTGCGCACTTAAGTAATCTTTTTTACTTTTTTTTGGAGTATGTCACTTTCTCTGTTATACCTTTCCTATGCGGTTCCCAGTTACCATATAATGTTCATTTTCGTACATTATTTTCCCTACATAATATCTACAAGTAAATAATATAATAGGATTATTTTATGAGAAATATATATGTGATAATGTCATAAGTTAATTAGATTAACTATAATACATTCATTATTATGTGTCTAACAGATTTTGGTTAATTGTAATGTCAATAAATGAATATGGGTACTACCTTACCATATTATTTTGAGAGGGTGTAGTTACCTCTTGAACTTCAATAACTTCTAGTTGAGCCCTCATTTAGCGACGTTTAACATTGACCTGTTAGTTCATTTATTTTGTTTTTTTCTTGCGATGTTACTATCCGAGTATGAGTATGTGTTTGCTTTTCGATATTTATGAGTCAATATCACATAAATTCCATCTAGGTTCTATTCTAATTGCATTATTGTTGTAGATTATTATTATTAGGGATTTATTATCGATTGCTGTTATTTCTATATTTTATTATTTGAAGAATAATATTATACTTATTGACTTTAATGATTGTCATAATATTGAAGGATATTATATACATATTAAATTTATGTTGTATTATTATGTGTGATTAATTCTATATTTTATTAATATATGATTTAAAGTATTATGAGTTCATTAATTGATTAATTAAAGATAATTAATTAATCTTAACTTAATTATTTATTAGTAGAGATATAATAAACTTGGTTGATTATTTGGTTTTATTTTATTTAGTGTAATTATTTAATTTATTTGTTATTAGTTATAATTATGTTATAGTTTATTATGGTTATTTTTAATTTATTTGGTATCTTTTCTGTAGTATTTAGTAAATTAATATGTTATTTTAATTAATTAAGTTACTAGTATAGTTAATGGATTATGAAACACTGTTAGATATGTAGGTGTGGCTTTCTGACTTTCATGTTTCCTGATCTCTCTATAAATTAGGTTTCTTCTTTCATTCGGCTCATTATTTGGTGACATTTGGTCTTGATAGTTTGTGTGTATCTTCCTTGTGTCCTTATTTTTTGCATCCTTATCTACTTCTTTCATTCATATTTTTTTTCCTTCTTGTTTTCTTTTTTCTCTACTATTTTTTTTTTCTTCTTCCTTTTTTGTTTCAATTGTCTTTGGAGACCACAACTAATTTTTTTTTATTCCAATTCTTGTGGATGCCTTGTGATTTGGAATATTACAAAGATTTTCATCTTAACTTGAGTCGGTGTCGCCTTGATCATTTTGGTAAGGTAATTCTCTGGAGAATGATTGGTGGATGTTGCGTTTGATATTGATATTTGGTGAATCTTTACTAATAAGTGTTATATTGTTTTTTTTTAGAACTCTTCCCTTATGCTCTTTCTTCTTCTTAATGCATGTTTAATTCTTGATTGTGTTATCTATTTATATTATTATTGTTAATCGTATTTTGTTTATTTTATTAATGTGATTTTATTAATAATTATCTTTGTCTAATTGTTCACTTCAACGCTCCACTTTAGGTTTTCTGCGTCCCTTCAATTTAGGCCTGTTTCCTTTAATTGCTTTCGATATTGGTGATCTAGTACTTTCTTCCTACGACGATTATTCTTTGCGTCCTTCAAAGTCAGTGAACTCCCTCAGCGTATAAGAGTCTTGTTTCCTCCTACAGATTGGAGATATCTTCTTATCTTCTCTCAAAACTGAATCTAGACTTTTCATTATTGTCTGAGAAATCCCTTCTTCTAGCAGCTAGAGCTTAGGCTCCCCCTAAGTTGTGATAATCTTTTCATATATGGTGTTTTTGCATCGATTATTATTCGGAATATCAACTGGTGACATGTTGTGTATATGATGCAAGGAGCAAATAATCATTACGTATACAGTATTGGACTTAAGATGTTACAATAACCGTTTTCGCCTGTTTTCTCTTATCATATAATTTCTAAGGATCGATCATATTTAAAAACGTTTTTTCCCTTACCTCTAAAAAGCATACAGATACCTTGTCTTTTAGTTATAAGACGATATTCTTATTGAGAATTGAAACATCCCCTTATAATTTAGGCTTAGAATTATAAGTGCGGCTTGCAATAAGCGAAATATTTCGGTTTTATCATATTACATAATTATTTTTCAAGTATTCTTTTATTGCCAATGATCTTTTTCTATGATTGGGAAATATATTTTGCTTGTTAAGATATTTTGATGTTCTAATAGCCCGATTCGATTGTTAGTTACTTTTTGTTATTGTGCAATTAATTTTGCAGAAACCAATGAATCTCGAAACATATAGCCAATTCAGGAGAATCTCCAAACCACAGTTTCTTATTTAGTTTTTTACTTATTTCTATATTTTTGTATATTTAATTGTTGATTACATATGGTTTTATATTGATAGGCGCTATGATTTGTGACTAGTGACTATTGTTGAAATGTTTAAGGAAGATTCTGTATAAGAGTATTCACTAAACTATATAAAATGGATAAAAAATAAAAAAGAAAAAATATAGAATATCATTATATTGGATATTAGTGTTTTGTAGTAGGATATGCTTTCTCATAAAATCTGGAGAACCCCACTTCACATATCCCTAATTAATGAAGAATGCTTCTAGAGTGGATGAGTAGTGTTTGATGGGGCTAGGCTAGTGTTGTAATATGTTTGTCATCATTGGTGATCATAACCAACATTATTGACGTGCTTAGTTGCAATATAGAAAATGGTTCTAATGTACTCAAGTATCTTCCATAAGTACTGATTAATTACTAATTGTCTTTAGCTTATCACGATCACTTACACCAATTTTATCTACCACGAAGACGTAGTATATAAAGTACTTACATTACCTACTATTAGACAATCCACTCTATAGAGTTTCGATTATCATATTTTAATGTATGTCACGAGGTGTTATTTAAAGTCTAAATCTTGTCACAATATTTTTTGCAGTAGGTACATTTAAATCTGCATACTGTGGTACAAAGTCCATTCTTTATTATGTAGTTTATATTGAATTCTTTTTATAAAAACTTAATGATATTTTAATTATATATTAACTAATTAAATTAGGGGGTCAGGATGTGGAAGCATTGTTACTAAATGTAGGTTTTTTTTTAATCGTGTAAGGCATTAATCGTGACTTGGTATCAGTGATATTAGTCGCTCTGAGCATCGTGTACGCCTGATATTCATGAAGGCCTTTTTGATTGTCTTCGGCAGCCTGTTCTGCCATTGGCTAGTCATTGCATGCGATTATCTGTACATATGATATATCTCTTTTCTAAGTCGTTTACTCTCTAGATCACTGTACTTCCTTTTCCTCTATAAATTCTGTCGTGGCGATTTTTTTCTCTTTCTTTCTTTCCTCATTTTTTTTCTATCCAGATACTTGATTTCTTATTCCTATTTTTCTTCTCGTCTCAGTTTTGTTTCTTTCTTTTGCCTTTGTCTTACTCTTTTTCCTATAAATTTATGTTTCTTCAGTATTATACCTCTCTCCATTGCTTTCTCGTCTGTTGCATTCCATTTGTATTCATTTGCCTCATATCTTCATTCACGTTTTATTTCCTAATAATTTATCGTTTTCAGATTATTACTTTTCTTCTCTTTCTTTTGTTGGTAATTTTTATTTTTCCTCGTTTGTTTTTTCATATTATATTTATCTCTCATATTATATTTACTATATATTTATTCATTATTTATTAATTTGTCTTTGAATTGAATGTGGTGTTTTTTATGGTCATCGCATTTATTGTTATGGGTTGATATTCTTAGAAATTTTGTATATTTTGTACGTATTCAGTTGAATGGTGATTTTTGTCCAATGTAGTTTTATGAACTTAGTAAATTGATTTTTTTGGACTGTGTTTTGTTGGGCTTATTTTATTTTCTGGAGTGGATTGTTATTTTTTGTTCTTTTTTGGGCTATTTCTTTTTTTATGATAATTCGTTGGATGATAATGTAATTTTGTGGTTAATATATCTACGAATATTGTATATTTGGTTTTATAATACAATACGAAGATTTGGTTTATTCTATATTACATAAGTTATTCTGTTTCGCGTTATTTTGTGATCTGAATTAAAATGATATGAATTTTTCTATTGGATACTATTATTTATTGTTTTTTGTTTAGTTGTCTGATTTAATTAATGTATAGTTTATGGATTTTAAATTTTGGGTTTGATAATGTAAATGTATAATTAGATTTTGGGCTGATTTTTAATATGTATAGTATCTTTTATATTTTTATAATATTAAGGATTTTATATTTATTGAATCTAGATGAATTGTGATATTTCGTTGTGGTGTACAAATATATACTATATTCTTTTGTCAACTGATAAACTAGTTGATAAAATCATTAATAGTATTGTTCCGATGAGTCCTGAAGATTTATTATGTCTTTGTATCCTGGAAATGTTATGGAGATGTGACATTTGATGTTTGTAGTTGAATTGAAATTAATTTGGAAACGATCGACTTTTAAGTAGTGGGATTTCATGATCTTGTTAGTTTGGTAACTCCTGTTTTTTTTTTTTGTTCCGATTATATTTGTTCATTCCAAATAAGATTTGTGATAATTTTCATTAATTTTCTAACCGTATTGATATTCATATGAGTCTACTTTTTGTGAGGTAAATGAATATGACGTATTATTTATGATATTCATTAGTAGTATATTACGAGGTATATTAATATGTTTTTATTATACCAATAGATAGATTTACCTGCCATTATGCTGTTTATAAATATATTTGTGTGTATCAGACACTTTGATAAATTATTGTAATGTGGAATCATCTTCATAGTATCTTTGTATATGTACATGTATGCTTATCGTTCGGAGTGTTGCCTTGTACAGTTTTAGAGGTTACTGGGCATTCGGATATAAACTTCATGAGATATTTCGAAATTTTTCCCTGTTAATTACTTTTCAAAGGAGATGACATCTTCTACGTTTGTTGTTCCTGCTATTGACTTATAGATACCTATTCACTAGCTTGATTTTCCAAATTTTTTATGAGTTTGAATGCAATTAATTATTTGGGATTTAGTTAGTTGATTCTCTTTGGGGTTAACCTTATGTTCGCTCCTTATCTCCAAGATTAGTTTATAATTATTTTAAATTATTTATTGGCTTTTAATGTTTTTAATTGTTTTATAGAGGTTGTTTTGGTAACCTTTATTAGAGAAAGTGTTGATTTGTTGTGTTTTTGGTCTGATTGTGTGAGTAAATCTATATTCATCAGTTTTTCTCGTATTTAGGTTTGAGTTGCTCTTTAGTCATTCAATTCTTATAAGGAACTTATCGATACATATGTACCTATTTTTTACCTTCCTCTTTCCTGATGTTGGACTCAAGTTACGCTTACTATATTTTTGTCCTGTAGTTTTTTTTTTGTGTCCTTTTGGTGTTTCTTTGCATTAATGAGGGTTCAACTTGTGGCTCTTAATTCTTGATCTGAGTTGTATATTCTTGCTTCTCTACATGAAAGATATTTATGGTAAATTTTATGATGACGCTTTGTCTTATATTCTGTTTTTGAATTGCATTTCTTAATTGGAATTATTATTTTGTTTCTCCTTGTTTTTGCTGATGTTTGTTTATTGTGTAAAAGTATCTTCATTATATTACAGTTTGGTTCTTTTTTTTTTTTTATTTATCTTTTTAGTTTATTTTTTTTTGGTGTTTTTTGTGGCTATTTTGCAGGTTATTCATTTGTTTTTTACCTTTTAGACGAATTGGTAATAAATTAAAGATATTTTTGCGTGTATTTTTTCTGTTTCTTATGATCATTAGTTGTCATTTCTTAATTTGCTATATTTTGAAAATTAATATTAAAATGTGGTTGGTTTTGAATTCTCTTATGAAGCGTATTCCAGGATATCTGTTTTGTCTTTCTGCTCATATTTGTCCACCTATCGAATATACCACATCAAAGCAATTAAAATTTGTGTTTAAGGCAGGTCAAACTATTCCTTCTATTTATTCTCTGTTTTCTTTTTAATGCAGCTGTTCCTTACTTGATGCACTGTGTTTATTGAAAGTACAATTTGGCACCTGTAATTGTTCTTTGATAATTTTTTTTCAGACGAGTTGACTGAAATAATGATACTCAATTCACCGTCTATCTGGTTGGATATTATATTTGTTATGTTGTTTTGGTGGTTATTGATCATTTATTATCAATTTTGTCACAGAAAGTATTGTTGTGGAGTTTTTCATAAGTGTTGCTAATACGTTAGTGTTGTACCTTACATTTACTTATATATCACTGTTTAGTTTTGTTCCATGATTCTTCATCCACAGTGCTTTAGATTTTTGATAAATGTTCGGAATGACTAGATATATCCAGTGAACACTCGTATGTCGTTTTTTAGTGGGACTTTATGTATTGATTTTAATATATTGCCAGTATTTATATATTAACTAAGCAGTAGGAAAATTACAGAGCATTTGATCGTTTGCGCATGACTGATGATCTATCTATTGACAGGAATGTTCATAACTTTTTGACAGTACAACTGGTCATTACATGTATGATTTCTCTCCTATATGTTTATTTGGTAACACATCCAAGTTTTTGTAGCGTGAATAGTTAAGGATACATTGTCCTATCAACTGAAAGGATGCTATATGATTTTGTAGTTATTCACTCGCTAAGTGTTTGCGTCCATTTGTTTCACAGAAGTAATTTCTCTCTTCTCGATCGATTTGTATTTTGGACGTGTACATCTAGCGATTTTTTTTACGTTTGTAATATGGTTATGAGCACGAACTATATAAGTCATATGTTTCAATACTTGTGATTTGATGTATTTTTATGTGTCGCTCTATGTGACTAGTTCAATATTAGCTCTATGTATATATTTGTCTGCATTTCCTTTTTTCCCGCTTACTTTTATTTTCTTTGGTTCTGATTTCGAAGTCATTGTTTTTTTATTTTTTTTTTTTTTTTTTTTTGTTTATCTTTTTTGCTGGTATCTATTTTGTTGTATCTTCTGGTTGGGGTTGTGGTGTGGTCATTTTCTTTTGCTGGCTTTTATGTATGAGAGAACGTTTTTTGTTGTTTGGGCGTTATCCATGGGTACTTAGTTTTTATTACGTTTGGAAAGTGAGCAGGGCCTAACTTAATGCTGGATTGACATCATAGTAGTGGATTTAGGAATCTAAGATGGTCATGATTTTTTCAGTTTTATAGCAAGCATAGTAGTTGTATTTCAGTTAAGTAGGTCCCAGATTTCATGTCCCACTTTTTTGAGAGCATTACTATTAATTCTTTTATCTTTATAATATTTTTTTCCTTGTGTACCCATGTTTTATGTTAAGAATAAAATAAATTTGTATTTTTTAATATTTTAGATAGAGTGGTTATTAGCTGCCTCTGTTAATAGCAGTAAATAATGTTGGCTCTTGTGTACTGCCTAAAAATTATTGACAGACTGATTTGTTATTCTATATTGGTAGTCATGAAGTTATATTAAATGTAAAGCTAATACATTTTTAGATGTTTATATTTTCTTTATCCTTTTTATTTGTTTTTCTATGTTCATTGTGATTTATTTTTAACTCCTATAACACTACAAAATAGTATTTGGTAGATTCTCAGTTCGCCTGATTATATTTATTCGTGTATTTTGGTGAATGATATTCTAGTTGACCGTTAGCTTCCCTTATTTGCTTCCCTATATGTATAGAGGTGTTCTATCTTATATGTGTTTGTTTTGGAGTTAACATGTTTCAGTTGTGTTGATAACATCGATGACTTCTGATTGTCTTCTATTTTACTCTAATGACCCTAGCATTTTAATATCTTATGATTCGATTTATGAAGGTAAGCACGACCTTAGTTTACTTAGATCGATCTATGTGTAATCATACTTATCTATTTGCAGACTTGACGACATGATTCCTTTGTGCTCTTACAAGTATTATATAACAAATAGGTCCATACTTAATCGTATGTGATTCTTACTTTCCCTGGAGTAATCCATTTAGTATTTCCTTTCACTAAGGCGTTTTATCACACTCTGATTGGCGCTGTTACTATATCTTTTTTTTTTTTTTTTTTATTTTTGCATTTTGGTGTATGTCAGATTTGATAAATCATACATTTTCCATATATTGATATGGAATTATTTGGTTTTATATAATTTTATTTATTTTTTTTCTGTCTGTTAGATATATTTTATTTTTGAAGATGTAATACATGGATAATTTCAGGTTATAGAACATTATTCTAGTACTTTGGGTTCAACGTGTCAGCAAATATTTGGTCCATAGAAGGTATAATTCAACAAACAAGACGACTCAATGTTGCTGAATCACCTGCTGTTTTTTGTTTTGGTAGAGCTGTTTAGACGTTGTTTTGTGATTGGGTCTCCCATAAGTTTCATAAACCGGGATCTATTATCTCAGCTTCCTAGCCACGTAGTTGTTGCTGTTATTCTAGATATTTAACGGTACTTCATGTTATTCTCGTATTTCACAGATTGTTTTGTCACATTGGTATTTTCTTCGTTGTTACCTTTTTTATCCTTTTTCCTTGTCAGCGATATTCATTCTTATTCATTTATTATTTTGTGACTCAATAGTTTATGCAAAACATCATTTCTTGTATATATAAACTTTTTCAATCCTATTCTATTTTGTTAATATAAATTAAATATAATATATTAGTTGTTTTATTTAAAAAAAAATCAGTTTAATGTTATAAAAAATCTTTTATAGCCTTTAAGCAAAAAAAACTTGAGACACGATGATTGCTCTTGTCGATACTCAGCTTAGTCTCTTATTATAGCGGTACTAAAATATATATTTACGTGTAGTGTTCTTTTAACAGTATTTTTTCAAGTTAAACAATATCCAATTGAGAGCCTGGTTTGCTTATGCCTGTACAATACCTACCGAGTAACTAGTGTATTGATAAAAAAAAAACCTTACACAGTATCATGAGGACTTGAATTCTTCTTAAGATATGGAGAAGAAATCATACTTATATTTTCAAACCTAATCATCATTGAACGTGTAAAAAAACAAATATTCTTCAATATAAATCAATATTTTGTTCGGTTAATTTGTAATATCTACTTAAGAAAATCATACTCAAAGAAATATAAAAGGTATACTCAAAATAAAAGGGTTCAAAATACGAAACACAATATGCTTGTTGATCTGTTTGTATAATGCAAAATTCACAAAAATCTATCCTTTGTTTTGTGATAAGAAGTTTTCAAAACAAGTAAGAAGTCAAAATAACTAAACTTGGATAAAAGAAGAAAAACCACCAATTTAAATATTATTTTACATTACTCTTCTCATTTATTCATTAATTTCTTATATGTCAATTTGTTATTACTAGACAATTTAAAAAAAAAAATTAATTACATACAAGGTTTTTATGACTTCTAAATGGCTAAATATAAAATTTAGAAATGTGTAATGTCTTTAAGATTTAGCCATTTTTCTTTTAATTGACTTCCCTATATTTATAAATTTAGAAATGTTTCAGGTACGACTATTTTTTGTCGAGTTTTTTGGTCCTTTGGTTCTACAAAAGAAGAGTTCAAACATTGTAGGCCATTAATCCAGATCGATGAAACTCATCTCTACGGAAAGTATAAGGGAAAATTATTGATCGCCTTATCTATTGATACAAACGGACATATATTTCCCCTTGCTTTTGCTATTGTTGAAGGTGAAAATTCGTCTAGTTGGTCATGGTTTTTATGGGCATTGCGTGAATATGTTACCCAAAGAAAAGGTATTTGTTTAATTTCTGATAGACATAAGGGCATTCTTGTTGCAATTAATAATGAGAAAATTTGTTGGTGTGAACATCAAGCGTACCATAGATATTGTCTTCATTATGTTGCCAGTAATTTCAATACGAAATACAAATCAAAGCAACTAAAAAGTTTGGTGTTTAAGGCAGGAAATCAACACTAAAGGCGCAAGTTCATTCGGTGCATGAAAGAATTGAAACAATTGCACCCTGAATGTCTTGAATATTTTTTAGACATTGACTTGGAAAAATGGACTCAATCACACGATGGTGGGTACCGCTATGAGTGGATGACAAGCAATACAGCTGAATGCATGAATGGTGTTTTCAAAGGTACTAGAATGTTACCAATTACTTTTTTAGTTAGGCCAATATTCTATCGCACAATACAGCATTTTGAACGTCAGAGACAGGAAATCAGTGAAGCACTCGATCGTGAGGACATGTGTATAGATTATGCCCCATAAAAACTTAAAAGGTGGGAAAAACGAGCATCTACGCATACGGTGACATCTATTGACAGGGAAAGTCAAACTTTTGAAGTACAAACTGGTATAAGAATGATTTCTCCCTATCACTACAAGAAATATGAGTTCTCCCGACACCTAAATAGAGCGTCGAGAGTTAGGTCATCGGGAGAGATCGTCTCTCCCAATGACGTAAAGGCCCGTCCGGAGTTGCCGTAAAGAATCATCGGGTCGTCGGGCAGCGTCGGGAGAGGGGTCTGGTTTACTTCCCCATCTCCCCCATTTTTTTCCCAATTTTCCCAAAACCCTAACCCTTACTGGCGCCGCCCCTAGTTCTTCCCCATCTTCCCCCTTTCTTCCGCCTCTCCTTCTCCAATTTTCCCTTCACTGCCACTCCTTCTCCCATTTTCCTCATTCTTCTTCACTATTGTCCCTCCCTCTCCCCATTTTTCCATCCTCTTAATGTTGTCGCCACACCGCCTCTCCTCTTTTTCCCTCTCCCATTTTTCCCCTCTTTCCTCGTCGTTCGCCCTCCTTCTACTCCTCTCCCTCCCTCTCCCATTTTCCCCCCATTTTTCCGGCGCTGCCACCTCTCCTCCATTCAGTCAGTAGTTGCAATCAACTGCCCCGCTGCCGCCGTCATCTCCTCGTCTCGTTCAGCCACCACCGCCGCCGGTAATCTTCTCATTTTATTTTATCTTGTATATTTATTTAAATTATTATTTCACATCATTTTGTACAAATCATGCCCATTCAAATGTGTGTACATATTGTATTCTCTTTTATTAAGATATCATCAATTTTGTAGAATATATTTGTTTTACAATTCTCTGAAATTGTTAAGAGTAATTTTATAACGAACATATCATAATTCGTTAGAGATAAACATTATAAAATTATTTTAAGTTTCAAGTTGATTATAACACTATGTTTACGTCTAGAAAATGATATGATGTTGGTTATTTGGAGCCTAAACATGCATGATTTAACATTTCGAACTTTCCTTGAAAGGAGAAAGAAAATTAGTACATAGATACTATGTGTTATTTTTAGTATATGAACTTTTTTTATGCTTATATGTTTGTGTCTAATAAATCTATAAATATAAAAAAATATAAAATAAATCTTTAAATCTCCAATTTAGTACTTAATAGGTCCCTAACACATTTAATATTTTAAAAAAGGTTAAAGAATCTGCTAGACATAAAACTAAATTTTATGTCTAATAGAAATATGAACTTTAAATTTTGTGTCCAATAGGCTTGTAAATTTTAGAAGATGTTGAATAGATGAAAGGCCTATATTAGACACAAAATTGAAAGCTTGGAG
>NW_024065137.1:0-2152 GCF_009727055.1 Benincasa hispida
ATCTTTTCAAATTGCATGATTTAATTTTTAGTGTGTTATTTAAATTTATCCTTGATTAAATTGTCTTTAAATTTGAAGTTATCATAGCTTGCATGATTTAAGTTTTGTCTTGCATAAATTTTCTTTAATCAAATTAGTGGGTTAACTCTATTGAGTATTGTTTGAAGAAAATTATTTGAAAAAAAATTGGTAGTCAACAATATTCACCCCTTTTAGTGTTGCCTTTAGATCCTACAATTGGTATCAGAGCAGGTAGCTCAGTTTTCTTATTTCAAAAAAAGTGTTTTGTATTTTTTCTTGATTTTACATTCTATTTTTTTTAATCTTATTAAATTTGGAATTTTTCTAATTTTTACAAAAAGTTTGAAAATTTTAGTTTTAAAAGCTGTTTTCATTAGAATTTTTTTTCTTGAAAATTGGTTATTAAAACCTTATTTTTTTTCTCTACTTCTTAATCTTTGAAATATTTTTTTTATTAAAATCTAAATTTTGGAAAAGTATTTCTCTTTACAAAAATATTTAAAAAACAATAATATTATATTCTCTTCCTCTTTCGAAAAACTTAATTATTCGAACTTATGACAACTACTGGAATAAATGGATATGGTGAAGGTCAATCTACCACTAGGCCACCTTTGTTTGATGAAAATAATTATGCATGGTGGAAAACTAGGATGAGAATTTATTTGATTTCTATTGACTATAATCTATGGGAAATTGTTTTTAATGGTCCTTTAATTCTTACTAAAATAGTTGATAATAAAGATATTCCTAAGGAAGAAAAAGAGTTTAATGATGAAGACAAAAAGAAGTTGTCTATTAATGCTAAAGCATGAACTGTCTGTTTTGTGCTTTATGTCCTGATGAGTTTAATCGAGTCTCTGCATGTAATTCTGCTAAATAAATTTGGGATATGTTTGAAGTAACTCATGAGGGAACTAATCAAGTTAAAAAGTCAAAGATTAGCATGTTAGTTCATAATTATGAATTGTTTAAAATGGATGCAAATGAAACTATATCTGAAATGTTTACTAGGTTCACGAATATTATTAATGCTTTGAAGGGATTAGGAAAATCTTATACCACCTCTGAAAATGTGAGAAAAAATCTTAGATCATTGCCTAAGAGTTGGGAAGCTAAGGTGATGGCGATCCAAGAAGCAAAAGATCTTTCCAAACTTCCACTGGAGGAGCTCGTTGGATCTCTCATGATACATGAGATAATTATGAAGGGCAATGTGGAAGAAGATGTCAAAAAGAAGAAGAGCTTAGCATTAAAGTCCACTCAAGTTCAAAAGGACTCTGAAACTGAAGCTGAACTAAATGATGAGGAGTTTGCTTACTTGACCAAGAAGTTCAAAAAGCATTTTAGGAAAAGGAACTTCTGAAAGAAAGTCAACAATCAAGAAGGTAAAGGAGAAAAGAGCAACAGAGATACAATCATCTGTTATGAATGCAAAATGCCCGGACATGTGAAGTGGAACTGTCCTCAAAGAAAAGCCATTTCAAAGAAGAGTAGGAAGGCCATGAAAGCTACTTGGGACGAAAGCGATGAAAGAGAATCTGAAAACGAGGAAGGAGTGGCAAATATGTGCGTTATGGCTTTTGGAGACGACGACGACGACGATGACGAGGTAATTCCTGAAAACCTTACTTTTGATGAGCTCATTGATGCATATAATGAAGTTAAAATTGAATTTTAAAAACTAGGTTGCAAATATATGTCTTTTAGGAAGAAAAATGTTAAATTAGCTCTTGAAAATAATAATTTATTAATTGAGCTAGATAATCTAAACGAGAAAAATGAGACATTAGGAAAAGATCTAGATTTATCTAAATCAAATTTGCATGCTTTAAAAGAAGAGTATAAATTATTAGAAAATAAAAATGAAGATATTTCAGCTACTCTTTTAAAGTTTACAAAGGGAAAAAGAATTTAGTTATCATGATGGGTAAGCAACAATGCATATTTGATAAAAGTGGCTTAGGTTATAAACCTCACAAAAAACAAAAGAAATTTACAAACTACTTTGTCAAAGAAGGTTCTATTATTTGTCATGCATGTGGAAAACATGGTCATATAGCTTATGCATGCAATTTAAGAAAAATCAATATTACGAATGAAAAAAGATGGATTCCTAAATTTTTGTTAG
>NW_024065138.1:0-16669 GCF_009727055.1 Benincasa hispida
GCTTGGCAAAAAGTTGGCGCATAAAAATTGGGTCCCAAGGCAGCCCCGTTGGACTCGAGAGGCATTTGGGATAGAAAATGAGCTTCGTTCTAAAAACCATCTAGGGCACGATGTTTTTCATGGTTTTAAACCCCTAGGTACTTTCAGGCATTTCGCTAGATAAAAAATTTGTGCACGAAAACTGGGCCCCAACGCAACCTGGGCGGGTCTAGAAGCCGTTTGGGGCATCAAATGGCCTTCGTTCCCAAAACCATCTGGTGCACGGGTTTTTTTCATAGTTCTAAACCTTTGTTTTGAGCGTTTCGCCCGGCAGAAAGTCTGCGCAATAAAATAGCACCCCAGAGCAGCCTTACTAGGCCGATGAGCCGTTTAAGGCACCAAATGAGCTCCGTTCCCCAAAACCATTTAGGGCACGACTTTTTTCATGGTTCTGAACACCTGGGTACGTTTCAGGCATTTCGCTCGACAAAAAGTTCGTGCACAAAAACTGGGCCCCAAGATAGCTCGGGCTTCAAATAAGCTTTGTTCCCCAAACCGTCTAGGGCACGACTTTTTTTCATGGTTCTGAACCCCTGGGTCCGTTTCGAGCGTTTCGCGCACGGAAAGTTTGCACAACAAAATTACGCCCCGGGCAGCCCTGCCGGGCTGAGAAGCCATTTTGGGCACAAAATGGACTTCATTCCAAAAAAATGTTTGGGGCACGTCTTCTTTCCATGGTTCTAAACCCCTGGGTCCGTCTCGAGCATTTCGCCCGATGGAAAGTTCACACACGAAAATTTGGCCCCCGAAGTAGGCTGGCAGGCCTGGAAGCCGTTTGGGGCACCAAATGAGCTCCATTCCCAATAACATATGGGGCACAACTTTTTTTCTTAGTTCTAAACTCTTCGGTCCATTTCAATTGTTTTGCCAAGAAAAAACTTCGCGCATGAAAATTGGGTTCTAGGGTAGCCCCACTGGGCTCTAGAGTCATTTGGAACCCAAATAAGCTTCGTTCCCTAAACTGTCAGGAGCACAACTCTTTTCATGGTTCTGAACCCTGGGGTCCATTTCGAGTGTTTCGCCTGCCAAAAAGTTTGTGCTATAAAATTGCTCCTCGGGGCAGCCCTGTCGAGCCAAGAGTTGTTTGGGGCACCAAATGAGCTCCGTTCCCAAAATTTTTCGGGCATGAACTTTTTTCATGGTTCAGAACCCCTGGGTCTGTTTCGAGCGTTTCACCCAGTGGAAAGTTCACACACGAAAATTGGACCCCAAGAGCGTTTGGGGCACGAAATGAGCTTCGTTTCCAAAACTGTCCAGGGTATGACTTTTTTTTTCATGGTTTTGAACCCTAGGGTCCTTTTCGGGCATTCACCAGGTGGAATTTCGCGCACAAAAAATTGGACCTAGGGCGGCTGAGCATGGGAGCTGTTTAGTGCACCAAATGAGGTATGTTCCCAAAACCATCTAGGATACAACTTTGTTCATGGTTCTGAACCCCTTGGTCTGTTTCGAGCATGCAAAAAAATTGGGCTCCGAGGCAGCCCAGATAGACTCAGGAGCTGTTTTGGTGCACCAAAATGAGCAATGTTCCCAAAACCATCTAGGCATGGCTTTTTACATAGATTTTAACCCCTGGGTTCGTTTCAAGCGTTTCGCTTGGCGAAAAGTTCGCAATAAAATTCGCCCCATGGTAGCCTTGCTGGGCCCAAGAGCCATTTGGGTACCAAATGATCTTTGTTCCTAAACTATTTGGGGCACAACTTTTTAATGATTATGAACCTTTGGGTCCATTTCAAGCATTTCGCCCGGTGGAAAGTTGGTGCACAAAAATTTGGGCCTAGTCGGGGCGGGCCTATGAGCCGTTTGGGGCACCAAATGAGCGTCATTTCCAAAACGTCTAGGGCATGACTATTTTTCATGGCTCTCAACCCCTGGGTACGTTTCGGTCATTTTGCGCACGAAAATTGGGTCCCGGGGTAGCCCAACCAGGCCTTGGAGTCGTTTAGGACATCAAATGAGCCCCGTTTCCAAAATCGTCTGGGGCATGACTTTTTTTCATGTTCTGAAACCCTAGGTCCATTTCAGGCATGTTAGCTCTAAAAAAGAGCTAAGATTATGGCCTTATCTTTCCTATATATGGATAATCTTTGTGCTTTATTTATCTTATTTTGTAGAAGAATTGACCCAATGGAGCAAGTACATTGTAAGGATCAAGAATCAAGCAAAAAGGGATGAAAAAACCGAGAGTTAAACGCACCAAATCAAGCTTAGATGCCAAGGCTATCCTGTTCTAGCGTTGCAACACTCTTCACAAGCCTTAGTCTAGCACTCATTCGATGCTGAAAGGCAGTACCATCAATTTAGGCAATGCTGCCCCAAGCGTCACGACGCTTCGAAGTTGGGTTATCGCCGACGTCGCAATGCATCACAACACTCAAGCTTCAACACTATAAGATAGAACACTCAGTGTTGCAATGCCCGTTCCAAGCAATGCAACACTGTGACAATTGATGGAAATTTTTTCACTGCATGGCAGAAGCAAGTGTTGGACATATCGTTGCAATGCCTACCCAATGCTCTTTAATGCACACCACGACATTGCAACGCTATTTCCCAGCGTTTCGTTGTTGCGTACAACTTATAAATAATGCATTGAGGTTCAAACTTCGACAAGCAAAAAACAAGCAGCCTTATATCGCATTCCTATTACTTTCAAATAGAGTAAATCTTGAGAGTTTAGTCCCGTTTTGGGAGCCATCGAAGCCAAATTGCCGAGCGATCATCGCCATAGTCATCCTCGACTTCCTTATGATCATTGTAATTCAAATATGCCTTTTAGAGGATAGGTAATTTTCTTGGAATAGTTTGTATATCTTAATTCTTGAAGTTTACTAGTTTAATTTATTCAATTATTGTGAACCCTTTGGGTGTATTTGATTTATTAATAATAGAATTTTGATGAAATTTTTTGAAAAATTATTTTATTGAATTTCTTGTATGCAAAAACATTCTAGCATGTGCATAATTGATTGATTAAGTTGCATGCATTAGGATCGCATGTCTAGGGTCTAGACTGTTTCTGGAAAAATTCATGTATGTTCTAGTATAATCCCTTCCCAAATAAATCATGCTATAAGATGTGGCTATTCGGCTTATAGTGTGTCTCGACAATTGAACCCTTTCTCAATGCTTTTCAGTTTTAACTTGTATGTCACTGAGAAGGAAAAGTATTACACTGAATTAATGCTCATTTAGATTTTGATCAAATTTTGCTAATTGGGCTATTAGAATTTATAATAGGTTGAGGGGTTCACATAATTGGAGAAATTAACTAGTATCTAATTATGCAAAATAAAAAGCATACAAACTAATCCCAAGATTTTTCCTCAATTTAATTAAACCCTTTTCTATGTTAACTCTTATTTATTTTTTCCTGTTTGGTTTTAATTTGTTTTATAAACAAAAACAAGAACCATCAAAAACCTTTTTTTCTTTAGTGGAATCCATAAATTAGTATAAGTTATTTCAACAATCTCCCTGTGGATTCGACCCCGATCTTACCACTTTGCTGCGTTTGTAGTATAAGTCTTGGATCAGTGAAAATAAATTATCTTTGCTCGGGTCGGGAGCGGTTACGAAAACACTAGTTCCGGAGATCGAAGAAAATTGGCATCGTTGTGTTGGACAAAGAATTGAGCTATACAGTGATGCACACACGAGATACAAGTCCATTGATATGCACTAATGACCTGACTTGACTCAATTCATGCAATACTACTTCTAGATATGCGTTATTTAATGGATGCTCTTGTAGTATGTTGTGCGTTGTCACAAGTTTCTTTATGTTGGAACCAAGTATAATTCCACCACAAGTTTCTCGATGTGATCCGAGGTTGAACACAGGGATTGTTTGAAGTTATTGCGTTATGTTTATGATACATGTGATCGGGTTTTTCAATTTAATAAAAGTATTTGTGTACAAGTATATAAAGTTATGATAAAGTAAAGGAACGCAGTAAAAATGCGATAATAAAATAAAATGCAGTAAACCTAAGCTAAGATGGTACAAGATACAGGCAGAATGATACAAAATACTAAGGGCAAGGCTGGCTGTGAAGATTATACACAGATCATGTGATGTGATGTCAAGTCTTATGTATGAAGAAGAAAGAAAAAGATAACTAATATAAACATCACAAGTTCCTTAATTGCGTTAAAGTTATAAGTACAGTTCCATTTTTCCCTTAGCGTACACCTTTCAGTGATCAGCCGCGTTCCCGCATGTCTGTGGTGAAACAGAGACGAATGTAATGAACGCAAGGTTGCATCCATCTCTGGAAGTACTACTCGCTCTAGTTAACGCATTCTTCTGACCTTCTCTCGATAGATCAGAATGGGATCTTCACTTCTGCTCTCACAAGTGAAGATGCCGTCTAGAATGCCTTAGCTAAACGCAATTATCTCCTGAACACAGATCTAGTACTCGTTTAATTCATATTGACTACCAAGGGATTAAGAACACTTCATGAAGAAACGATAAATGGAGGAACGAAAATAGACAGAGAAGTGGTAATGAAAACGATCGAGACATTCAATATATCTATTTAACGTCTGATACATGGTGTGTGAATGAAGAGATAAAGAAGATGAGATACAATGATGAAAAGAGATAGAAACAAATACAAAGAAGTGCGAATGTCTCGGCACCATTTTCGATGGATATTTCCTTGCCAGAATGGATGGATCGTGTGGAAGGATGAGCTTCACTCTCAAGCTTGGTCAACCGGTAGCAAGAATCTGAGTATAGAGCTTCGTGGCAGGGATTTGGAAAATATCATTGAGACTCACCTCTCGGCATTGTCTCTTCTTCTTCCTTTTGTTAACACTCAGTAACACTCAGTAAGACCCAGTAACATTACACTCAGTAACAATACACTGAGACTCACCTCTATAACAATACACTCAGTAACACTCAGTAAACTCACTGAGTATAGAGTTCTAGTATAGACTCACCTCCTGGATTTCTTCAGTTTAACACTCAGTAAGCCTTTTTCTCAATATAATAGCAGCAATTAGCCCCCTATCAAGTAACCTCTTTTTCTGTGAATTCTATAGGGTATTTATCGGTGAAGACCTTTGACTCCGGCCTTGTGGTTCCCACTTGTTGTTATGGAAATTTCGAAGATGGAGGGATATTATTCCTTTTGTTATGCAATTAGACCGTCAAATCTGCACAACCGTTAGGCGTACACGTGGCACAATCCTCTGCATTTACATTGCTCAGCTGCATCTTTCGATCGAGTGTTCGCATGTGGTGTTGTTTTTATTACCGCATGCGGTTGAAAGTCAGCTCTAGATCGACTGTTGCATTACACCGTCATTGTATTAATCATCTTTTCATTGTTTATTGATGTGTCAATGTGACAGAGTTGCGTTGGTCAGTTTTTCTTGAGCCTTAATCGCAAGCGGTGACTTGGTTTCCTGCAAAATAGAGTAGAAATCTCCTTTTCTTCCATCTTAATGATGTTAATGGGTGTAATTGTGATAATTTAGAATTATTGTATTTCTAAGCTAATTTTCATACAATTGGTGCATATTTATTCTCTTTCGGTTGCAATATCTAGATAAGGCAGTATAAATAACTTGTTTTGCTATAAGTTATCACACCCCCAAAACTGCACCCACAGCATATCCACTAGCATCGTACATCAACACAAATGGGTGCGTCCAATTTGGTGCAATTAAAATAGGTGCGAAGAAGATCGCGTCTTTCAATGTGTTGAATGCTTTGGTGCATGCGTCATCAAAATTATATTCTCGGTCAGCTTCTAGTAGTGCACTTAGGGGCCTTGCGATCTGGGAGAAGTTTCGAATAAATCATCTATAAAACGCAGCGTGTCCCAGAAAAGCTTCTAAGTGTTTTTACGTTCATTGGTGGGGGAACTTGGAAATTGCATCAATCTTTGCCTGATCAACTTCCAATCTGGCTTTAAAGATTTTGTGACCCAGAACTATTCCTTCTTCCACCATAAAATGGCATTTTTTCCAATTCAAAAAAAGATTTGTTGCCACGCATCTCTTCAAGACTTTTTCAAGGTTAGATAGACAGGAGGCATAATTATTGCCGAAGACTGAGAAATCATCCATGAATACCTCGACTGGCTCCTCCAAGTAATCTAAGAATATTGCCATCATGCATCGTTAAAAACTGCCTAGCGCATTGCAGAGTTCAAATGGCATGCGTCGGAATGCAAACGTACCAAATGGGCACATGAAGGTTGTCTTGTCCTAGTCCTCCAGCGTAATTGCTATCTGGTTGTAACCTGAATAGCCGCCAAGAAAACAGAAGAATTCATTCCCCGCAAGTTTGTCTAACATCTGATCAATGAACGGGAGTGGGAAATGGTCCTTTTTAGTGGCCAAATTCAGCTTGTGATAATCCATACAAATTCTCCACCCCATAGTCGTTCTTGTGGGAATTAATTCATTCTTGTCATTAGTGATGACTGTCATCCCCTCTTTCTTTGGAACACATTGCACTGGGCTTACCCAACTACTATCAGATATCGAGTAGATGACACCTGCATCCAACCACTTCACTATTTCCTTCTTCACGATCTCCCTCGTGGCAGGGTTCAAGCGGCATTGCCTTTCTACTAATCCAGTCTTTCCTTCTTCCAAACGAATCTTGTGTATATAATATGAAGGATTGATTCCTCGAATGTCTGCCAAGGTCCATCCTATGGCCTTTGCGTTACTCTTTAGGATTTGTATGAGCACATCTTCTTTTTCCTTACTCAGCGATGCGAAAATGATAACCAGTAATGTGTCGTTACTTCCTAAGTAAGCATACTTTAGGTGCACTGGCAACGGCTTTAACTCTAACACAGGTGGCTCTTCTAAAGATGGCTTAATGCGCTGCGATGTCCGTTCAGATAACTTGAGCGGTTTAAAATTTGATTCAATATGAATTGCGGCACAGTCTTCCTCCAACATTGCGTCGATTTCCAATTCTTCTTCCTCCAGCTCCTTCAGGGGTTTGTGCCAAGGCTCTTCTCGCAATTCCTCAATGTATTGGCAATTTTCCACATCACTTGGGTATTTCAACGCATTGAATATGTTGAATTTTACTTCTTGGTCATCGACCCTGATGGTCAATTCTCCTTTTTGCACATCGATCAGTGCTCGCCCTGTCGCAAGGAATTAGTGACCCAAAATGATAGGGATTTCTCTTTCCGCTTTGTAATCCAATATGACAAAGTCTGTCGGGAAGATAAACTTGTCCACTTGCACGAGAACATCCTCTATCTTGCCCTCAGGAAGCTTTATCCATCTATCGGCCAACTGTATTGTTATAGAGGTTGGTCTTGCGTTGCTGATATCCAGCTTCTTAAAAATTGACAGGGGCATTAGATTTATGCTTGCCCCTAAATCGCACAGCGCGTTCCCGATTGTCTTCCCTCCTATCGTGCAGGGGTAATGTGAAACTCCAGGATCCTTCATTTTAGTGGGGGATTGTTTTAGAACAGCACGCTACATTCATATGTTAACGCAACTGTTTCATTTTCCCCGATCTTTCTTTTATTTACAAGAATATCCTTGAGAAATTTTACATAACTCGGCATCTGATCTAGTGTTCTATCAAGGGAATGTTAATGTGTAGCTGCCAGAGAACGTCTAGAAACCTTTGAAATTGCTTGCTATCATCTTTTCTTCTTCAGCCTGGATGGAAAGGTGGAAGATCCCGCCGTATTTCCTGTTGACATGGCTGTTTGCTGAGGTCCGGTGCTTGCTGCGCTTCATTAGCTGGAGGTTGCGTTGATTTAGCGTTCATGTCTTGAGGAGCTTCATCTTTTGTAGATGAACTAACTTCTGAACTGGTACTTTTTCCAATATTAACTGACTGGTCATCTTCAACAGTTAAATCGACCGGTGTTGTTGTTGCATCTGGTACTGATGACATAGTGGCTGTTGTTTTGCCACTCCTCAATTTCACTGCATGACATTGTTCTTTTCCTCGTGGCCCCTGTGCTTTTGAACTGCTATGCTTCATACCAGGCGCTTTCTTCTTTAATTCTCTCGTAAGATGATCTATATGGTCTTCTAATTCTTTAAGGGTGTTAACTTGCGATAGTCTCATTGCCTCACTCTTTTCAATATAGTGCTTTAAACGATGTCTCCAGAGACGAGGTGCTGCACGAGGTATCATATAGGAACGGTTGGTCACAGGGTGGTATACCTTGGGCATTACTTGGGCTACAGTCTGGATTAATGAAGACCGAAGGTTTGCCTCGATCCCCTCGATAACTTTACTGATAGAAACTATGGCTCTCCTGATTGTGATTCCCAACCTATAGTTGGGTGATCCCACTAACTAGGGTTGTAGATGTGGCCGAATGATTCATCATAGACGGCATACACGGGTTGTTGATTCCATGGGCAGAACTCTGCTGGATATCTCTCTCCGCATTGGACGCAATTCATTGTGGCCACGTGAGTCAACACATTAACTTGCGCTAATTCTTGAGAGAGAGTTCTCTGTTGGTTAGTCATTTTCTTGAGAATTGAGGTCATTGTGGTCATCTGATCGACCAGTGTGTTCATTGTATCGGTTGACACATCAACACTTTCTACCCTTTCTTGCTCCAGACTTCTTACCTCAAGCCCAGTATCAATCCACTCATCAGAATGCCGCGAGATGTGATCCAATATGTTCTTTGCCTTTGTATATGACTTGTTCATCAATCCTTCTTCTATAGAGGCATCAACAACTGCTCGAGTTGATTGGTCTAAGCCATTATAAAAGGTTTCCATCAAAATACTATCAGGAATCCCAATATGCGGACAACTTTTCACTAACTGTCGGAATCGCACCCAGGCAGTACTCAAAGTTTCGTAATCCTTTTGATCAAAATTCAGAACATCCATCCGTCTCCTTGCGTTGACTGCTGGAGGAAAGAATCTATTCATGAACCTATCAACCAACTACTTCCAACCATTAATCTCGGTTGGCTCTAATGCTTGAGTCCACCTATTTGCTTCATCCCGCAATGTGTACAGGAACAGAAATAATTTAAGCCTTTCTTGAGTTACACTAGGCATGGAGAATGCGTTGCACATGTTTAAAAAATTCGTCAAATGAGCATGTGGGTCTTCTCCTTGTACTCCTCCAAATTGACCCACATTCTGAATCATCTGCAGCATGATAGGTTTTATCTCAAAGCTTACATTCCCTTCAACCATGGGTCTTGGAATTCCTTGTGAGAAGTTATAAAAATCCAGTGTCGCATATTCCCTCATAGGGATGTTATGGTCAACAGCAAGAAAAACTGGATCTTACGCTGGCACATTTTCCCTTTGGTCTCCTGCAGGTGCCACATTCTCATCAGCAATGCTTCTTCACCGATTAATTTGGCCCTGATGAACTCTTGCCCGAATAAAACACTTGATCTCTGGGTCTGCTTTGAATTACCAGATCACTCCCACATTCATAAGTCGTCAGACTACTCTCCACGTTGAACAATCAGTACAAAGAGATCTGTCCTACAAAATACGACAAACACGCTAAAACAATAAACCGTTAACCAATCCCCGGCAACGGCGCCATAAACTTATTGGACAAAGAATTGAGCTATACAGTGATGCACACACGAGATACAAGTCCATTGATATGCACTAATGACTTGACTTGACTCAATTCATGCAATACTACTTCTAGATATGCATTATTTAATGGATGCTATTGTAGTATGCTATGCATTGTCACAAGTTTCCTTACATTGAAACCAAGTATAATTCCACCACAAGTTTCTCGATGTGATCCGAGGTTGAACACAAGGATTGTTTGAGGTTATTGCGTTATGTTTATGATACATGTGACCAGGTTTTTCAATTTAATAAAAGTATTTGTGTACAAGTATATAAGTTATGTAAAGTAAGGAACCAGTTAAAATGCCGATAATAAAATAAATGCAGTAAACCTAAGCTAAGATTGTGCAAGATACAGGCGGCATGATACAAAATACTGAAGGCAAAATGGCTGTGAAGAGTATACACAGATCATGTGACGTGAAGCAAGTCTTATGTACGAAGCAGAAGAGAATATAACTAATATAAACTCGCAAGTTCTTAATTGTGTTAAAGTTATAAGTACGGTTCCATTTTTCCGTTAGCATACACCTTTTAGTGATCAGCCACGTTCCCACATGTCTGTGGTGAAATAGAGACGAATGTAATAAATGCAAGGTTACTTCCATCTCTAAAAGTACTACTCGCTCTAGTTAATGCATTCTTCTGACCTTCTCTTGATAGATCAAAATGGCATCTTAAATTCTGCTCTCACAGGTGAAGATGTCGTCTAGCATTCCTTAGCTAAATGCAATTATCTCTTTAACACAGATCTAGTGCTCGTTTAATTCATATTGACTACCAGGGGATTAAGAACACATCATGAAGAAATGATAAATGGAGGAATGAAAATAGACAGAGAAGTGGTAAAGAAAACGATCGAGACATTCAATATATCTATTTAAAGTCTGATACATGGTGTGTGGATTAAGAGATAAAGAAGATGAGATACAATGATGAAAAGAGATAGAAACAAATACAAAGAAGTGCGAATGTCTCGACACTATTTTGGATGGATATTTCCTTGCCAGAATGGATGGATCGTGTGGAAGGATGAGCTTCACTCTCAAGCTTGGTCAACCGGTAGCAAGTATCTGAGTATAGAGCTTCGTGGCGGGGATTTGGAAAATATCATTGAGACTCACCTCTCGGCATTGTCTCTTCTTCTTCCTGGATTTCTTCAGTTTAACACTCAGTAAGCCTTTTTCTCAATATAATAGCAGCAATTAGCCCCTATCAAGTAACCTCTTTTTTTGTGAATTCTATGAGGTATTTATAGGTGAAGATCTTTGACTCTGGCCTTGTGGTCCCCATTTGTTGTTATGGAAATTTCGAAGATGGAGGGATATTATTCCTTCTATTATGCAATCAGATCATCAAACCTACACAACCGTTAGATAAACGTGGCACAATCTTCCACTCAGCTGCATCTTTCAATCGAGTGTTCACATGCGATGTTGTTTTTATTACTGCATGCAGTTGAAAGTCAGCTCTGGATTGACTGTCGCATTGCGCCGTCATTGCGTTAATCATCTTTTCATTGTTGATTAATAGGCGCAATGTGATAGAGATGCGTTGGTCAGTTTGTCTTAAGCCTTAATCGCAAGCAATGACTTGGTTTCCTGAAAAAGAGAGTAGAAATCTCCTTTTCTTCCATCTTAATGATGTTAGTGGGTGTAATTTTGATAATTTAGAATTATTGTATTTCTAAGCTAATTTTCATACAATTGGCGCATATTTATTCTCTTTCGGCCACAATATCTAGATAAGGCAATATAAATAACTTGTATTTCTACAAGTTATCACATTGTCGGGGAGACTTGGCAATTAGCCTAGGAAAATTTTTGGATTCATTTTAATAAAAACAAAAAACAAAACAAAAAGAGAGTGTTTAAGTTCCCTTAGGTTTATAACCTGCTCCTATGGGATTGCAGATTTTGTTTTTCTTGCAGATATTGGCCAAGAGGAGAGGAGAATCTGAAGGAGACATAGAGAAGAAATCTCAGAAGAAGAAAATCAAGAAGTTGCTAACAACACAGTAATGGGAGAGGCAGTTCGTGAGAAACCCTTGAGGGAGCTGGCAGAGCCTGACATAAACCAGCAGCCCATGTTCATCGTATTTCTACCTACCACGATGTTGTTTGAACTCAAATCAGGTCTAACAATCTATTGCCAACCTTCAGAGGCATGCAGGGGAGAACCCCCACAAATATATCAAAGACTTTCATATGATTTGTGTAAGTATGAGACTCCACATAGTCACAGAAGAGCAATTAAACCTTAGGGCATTTCCTTTTACACTACAGGATGACGCCAAGGATTGGTTGTACTACTTGGCTTCAGGGTCAATCACTACTTGGAATGAACTCAAAAAGAAATTTCTTCAAAAAAAAAAAAAAAAATCAGCTTCAAGAGCCCATTCTATAAGAAAAGTTATTTATGGCACTAAACAGTTTGTGGTGAGTCTTTATCTGAGTATTAAGAAAGTTATAAACGATTATGTGCTAGTTGCCCCCATCACTAGATTTTTCGACCAATTACTGATTCAATACTTTATAGTGGTTTGCTTATCAATGACAGGAACTCAATTGACTCAACACTAAGGTGCTCTTGTTGACAAGACGCCCAAGAATTGATATTACGCATGGCTGAGATAACCAGAATTTTGGCACCAAGGCAACTAAATCTAATTTAACTAGTAGTTTTAAGGTTAAAGAATTAAAAGTTCAACTTCCTAACTTATCTTCTCTTGTGATGCAGTTGGCCAAGGAAGAGTTGCTCAAGTCAAGGTTTGTGGAGCATGCGGAATACCATGACATACCTTAAATCAAGTTTAGTTTTGAGGTTATTGATTCTGATTTTCTCCGCTTCATGTTAATACACTCTATCAAGTATGACTATGCGGAGTATGAATTAAATGTAGGATTATATCAACAGCAGCGGAAGCACAAGGATTATCTAAGCATTCAAAGTCACTAATTTTGGCAAAAATATAAAGCATGCTTTTGTAGAAAAAGTGAATTTAAGGCATACCTCTTGTAGAACTTCTTCTAAGTTCCATCTCCAGCTGCTATCTTCTCCATATTCTTGTTGTAGAACATCTTAATATTTTCTCCACTATTCTCTTGGTGCTCTAGATGAGTTGTGGATCAAAACAAGCTTGAATCAAGGGATTAAGGAGAAAAGCTCACTGTTGCAACCTTGTTGAAAAACCTTTCTTCAAAACTAGTTTTTCTCTCAAAACTCTATAGATTGCATGCCCGATTTTCACTCCAATCTCTTCACTATTTTCAGATCAACATGCAAAGATGAGTTGCATGAGTTGAAGCTCTTGGAGAAGACAAGGTAATGTTAATGCTTCATGTGTGAGCTACTTAGGTGATGGATAATGGAAAAATTCTATTTTTCCATTTTATGTTTTTGTTTTCCAATTTTCCAATTTATCTAAAAATCAAAATTTGATTTTATAAAATCTATTTTGATTTTAAAAGTGAAAAAATTAATTAATTTCATAAATTAATTATTAAATAAAACTTAATTAATTTAAATAAAAATTAAATTAATTTTAACATATATTTCTTTATATATTTAAATCATATTTAAATATAAATTCTCCTATTCTTAATTCTAAAATTAAACATATAATTATATCTCATATAATTACTAATTCTCTTAATTCTAATTTGAATGTTTCAAATAACTTATCACGCTATTCTAGAGCTAGTCCGTACGAGCTAGTAGAGGACCTCGCGGACCTACAGATCATGGGCTCCAACGATTCGAGATTAATCGACCAAACTCATTAGACCAAATTAACCCATTAGTTAACTAATGAATCACTCCATTAAAGCCCATAGTTGTACATGATTTAACCATAATCAGCAAGTCGACCCTTCACAGGTTGTTCGTAATAACGGTTGGGTCTAATATCTATTTTACCTCTGGGATTACGTCTTATTCCCAAGTCCTTGCTGATCCTCTAATGAACAATGGTTTGTGATCCAAATCATAACAAACTTTCTCAGCCTAGTGAGAGGTTGGGCCCCTTGTCAAGACGTAGATTCAGTACTTGAGAGAATAACCTTTCTTCTATCGCTAAATCGGGTAGGTGTGAACTTCTTTCTTGCACCTTATGTCTCCAGCTATCTATCTGGTCTTACCCCTGAAATGGGAGCTTTATTGCACCGCGCTGTTGAGCCAACTCAACTATAAAAATTAAGGGCAATCCTGAATAAACAGGAGTTCATAGTTAGCTCAGGATTAAGATCGAGTTACCTAGGTCATCTAGGTGAATAGTCAGTCTTAAACAGTAAATAGTGTTATAAAGTAAGAGTGACTTATTTTCTTGTCCTGATCTTATGCAAACTCATTGCATAGGATGCCCCACTCCTATGTTATGTAGCACTTTACAATTCTTTGTAAAAACTATAGAGTAGGCCGCATCCAATGGTGTTACTAGAATAAGGTACCTAAACTCATTCATGTACCATAGATCATTTTGACTATTTACTCGAACCCGATCCACTCTTATGTCTCACATAAAGTTCAAGTACTCATACAATAGTCATGTGTCTTAGTTTATTGGATTTAGACTTTCATACAGTTTATGAGATAATAACAAGTATATTGATATAGAAAATGTTTATCATTTACAAACTGCGAGTTTTTAGAGACATAAACCCAACATTAAAGTATACTGAGCTTTCGAGGTATGCTTAAATATTATTAGGATGAGAGAGAACGTTGTAAAAGGTTTGAGGCAGGTTGAAAGAAGGAGATCAGGACGCTCGTGATGGTAAGTGCGGCATGGTAGAGTTTACGAAGTTAATCGAAGTGGCAATGAGAGTTGAAAGAAGTATGTCGGTGGAGAACAAGGGCTAGAATGTAGCCCGTTTGTAATAAGTGGAATAAAGAAGAAAGTAAGAATTTTTACTCTTGGAAGTAGGAAATAAAAGTTTGTTTAAATGGAAGGAACCACAAAATTATGAATCAAGCTTTGGAGGAGCAAGCCAATTGGGGAAATATTTTGGAAAACCCTATATGGATCAATGAAGAGAATTTGTGGCAAATCTAACCAAAGACACATATGTTTAACTTGTAATAAATATCACTAAGGAAGATGTCTGGAGCAAGTACATACTGGCTATAGTGTGGACAACTAAGACATTTAAGAATTTGTGTCTTCAAGTAGTAGGTTGTGAAAAGGGAAATGTATCACAAACTATAAATCAAGAAATCAAACCTTAGGTTCCAGAGGGTGACGTGTTGGTGGAACAAAGAAAAATGAGACCAAGGAACATAACCTACCATAGGGAAAAAGTGTATACTTTTACCCAAGATGAGAAAATTCCCGAGCTAGAAGAATCTAGAGGAGTGGTGTAGAAACAAGCTTTGTAATCAAAATTTGGTTAGTAAATTTTTTTTATTTGATTTTGTGTGACACATGTTCGTTAAATTTCAAGGATGATTTTTTTTAAGAAGGTGGTAAATATCAAACGTATGGTGTGGATGGCCGAGAGTAAGGGAAGGCATTGGGTAAGGTAATTAGAGGTTAGTTGAATCATGAGGGGGTAAGGCAATCCCTATACATTGAAGCCATGCAATGGCTAAGTCATTGTGAGGTTAGGAAGGCCTCATGGACGCATGTGAAAATTGGCTAGACGAGGAGTTTGTATGCGTTGGTGGGTTGTATGCATCCATGAGAACATGCAACCATTGGGATGAAGCATGCATTGACAAGGTGTGTCTTAGAGAGCAAGGATAAGTTAGCAACTGATCGGACAAGTGGTGAGCAAGGGAGAATTAGAATTGAGACAAGGCTAAGTGGAAGCATGAGAAGACATGCAAATGGAAGATTTACGTTGCCAAGTGAAGTGAAGACACTTTAGGGCAAAGGTGGCAAGGGTAGGTGTTAGCAGCTTGAGGGAAGGCACTTGGACATGCAAACAAGGTGGAGGTGTAAAGAGAGGGGAGTCTCAAACGCTTATAAATGGGCTAATTTGGGGAGCTTGGTTCTACAATTTACTCATGCCTTTTGGGTGATTCTGTGTGAGAGTGTTAGAAGGAGTTTAGTGAAGGGTTTCTAGGCTTCGTTTGAGTTGGAGTTGTGAGGAAAGGAAATCAATGTTGGAAGGTTGAAGGCTAGTCGGATGCAAAGCACAAGCACAGCGGCCATCGCTGCCACCCGTGCCTGCGCGCGCGCCCAAGCCCATTGCCCAGCCCCTGCCCATGCGTCATCGCCAACGCGCATAAGTCCCATGCCAGGCGCACGCAGATGCCTAACGGAAGCATGTAGAGACCTAGTGCACGCTTGATCGCAGAACTAAAGCACCACTGATCCGCACCCACGACGCTGGCATACCCCCCAGCCCTACATGCGCGATTGCCCAAGCACACACCAACCCGTGCTATGTCCCTACCCACCTGTGCGACACAGACGCCCAGTTGTGGCGCGTCAAAAACTCTGGCAACCCCTAGCGCCCATCAAGCCCACAATAATACTAAAGGCTTTTTTTTTTTTTTTTTTTGAAAGTTAGGCCTACTTTTGGTATTTTTAATGGACGTAAGCTAGTTATTACCTTAAGTTATTTTGGATTAAAATAGAATTATTGGAGGATTTTTAGACTAATATGTGATTTCTTGAATTGGAGTGAAATTCAAGGAAACCCGGGCCAGGAGCTGTGCTAGAAAAATTCTAGAAGGATAACAGAAGGACTGATGAGTGGGTTTTATTATTTTGTTATGTTGAATTATATATGTATATGTTATTATATATATGTGTAAGTTTGAAATTGGCATGTCGAGAAGTGTATTTTCTGGATTTTATTTGTTGATTTCTTTATGATATTTGCTTCTTGTAACTTGAATTATAAACCTAGGATTTCCTAGGGAAATTGTAGCGTGCCTAACGCACGTTCTAGCGGGATAATGTCAATGTGAAAATTCGTGCGCTAGAGGGTACTGGGATTGTTTCCACCTCATTCATATCAGGAATTCACGGAATACCCGAGGAATACATATCATATCAGGGGTTATCTAGTTATCAAGCTGGTAGGATTGCATT
>NW_024065139.1:0-13709 GCF_009727055.1 Benincasa hispida
TCATCTCGAACCATAACCCACCAATATTAAATGAAGATACATTGCATTCATGTTTAGCTTCCCTCTATGGTGGTAGGTATTAACTTCATAATTAAATGTTCCGCAAAAACCAGATATAGTATGACTATGTCAGCATACATCCAAGGCAATTACCTTCAATATTGAAAGGCATGTCAATTGGAAATCCCGCACATAATCACCTCACTGATTACTTGTGGTAAACTTCAGGGTTTCTCCAATCTAGACCAAAAGTGATCGCAACTTGTGTTCTATTGTCCCCTCCGGTCAATTATTTCCATGTCTAAATTCTTGAAGGAGGATAACCCATCTGATCAACCTCGGCTTTGCATACCTTCTTTGACATATATATAATACTTAATTGACGTCGACGTATCAGTTGATCAGTAATGGATGAGTACTTTTGTCCCCAGCAGATATGCTCGAAAATTTTTCCAACGCAAAAAATATTACACCATAAACTCTTTCTTTGTTGTGATATTATTTTACTGAGCAGGAATTTAATATTTTATCATTCCATAATGCGCATGGGATGCAAGATTGTTTATTCTCTTTTGTGCCAAAGCTACTCCATTCATCTATACCCATTTGCATCGCACATTATTTTCAAAAGGAAGTGTCCAATCAGGTGCGATTAACACGGGGCTATAATCAGCGCATTCTTCAAACTCTGAATACGTTGAGGCAATTGTCATAAAATCAAATTTTCTATCAGCCTTCTTAATACTGCACCACTACAGTGATCGTGTCTATTTCTGAAAATCAATCTGACAAAGCATCTGTAGGAATCCAGCATGCCCACAAGAAACTTCGTACAAACATTCCGCTTGTTGGAGTGGAAGTTTTCAATTGCTTCGATTTTTCTTTATCAACCTCCAACCTGTCCCGAGAAACCTTGTGCCTCAATACTATGCCTCATTACATGAAATGGCATTTTTCCCAGATTAAGCACCAGATTCGTCTCTTCGCATCTCTTCAATATCTTGTCCAAGTTGGCTGAACAGACTTCATAACTATTCCCATAAACAGAGAAGTCCTCCATAAATATTTCGACAGAGTCCTCAAGATAGTCTGAAAAGATGGCCATCTTGTACCTTTGGAATGTGCTTGGAGCATTGCAGAGGCCAAACAACATGCGGCGAAAAGCAAAGATCCCATATGGGTAGGTGAATGTGGTCTTGTCCTGGTCTTCTAGAGCTATCATAATTTGCTTGTACCTGACATAACCATCCAGAAAGTAGTAAAAGTCATTTCCAACTAGACGGTCTAGCATTCGATCAATGAATGGTAGGGGGAAATGATCTTTCTTTGTGGCCATATTTAGCTTGTGATAGTCCATGCAAATGCACCACCCAGTGACGGTTCTTTGCGATATTAGTTCATTATTTTCGTTCGGGACTACCGTCCTACCTCCCTTTTTCGACACACACTGCACGGGGCTGACCTATACGCTATCTGCTATAGGATAAATAATGCCCGCATCTAACCATTTAATGATCTCCTTTTTAACGACCTCTTTCATCGTAGGTTGAGCCTGTGCTGATGTTCGATCGTTGCTTTATGGTCTTCTTCGAGATGAATGCGGTGCATACAGTACGCTAGGCTAATTCCTCTAATGTCGACGAGCAATCTAGCCAATTGCTTGCACATGCTTCCTCATAATGCTCATCAACACATTCTCCTGGTCTTCGTTAAGATCAGAGGAAATAATAACTGGCAACTTCTCATTCTTCCCCAAAAATGCGTACTTTAAATGATTTGGTAAGGTCTTTAATTCCAATGTTGGTTGTTCTACTAGGGACAGTTGCGTTGTTTTTCTTTCTTCTTTTTCTGTTGGCTCTTCTTCTTGGTTTACGATCATCTTTTCTTCCTTGCTTGTTTTTGTTATGATTGCATTACAAGCAGCAACGGATGCGTTCGCATCCTCTTCTTCATTCTCTTCGTCAAACTTTTCTTCTTCAATCAAATTCTAGTCCTCGTTTGAGTCATGCATGTCTTCTTCGTCAGGAAACTTCATGGCACGGATTATGTTGAACTTGAGCTTCTATCCATTGATGCTCAAAGTGATCTCCCCTTTATGCATATCAATCTGGGCACGACCTGTTGATAAAAATGGTCGCCCCAAGATAATGGGCACATCTTTGTTGCCCTCGTAATCCAAGATGATGAAGTCGGCTGGTAGGATAAATTTGTCAATTGTGATCAGCACGTTCTTCACCAGAAATCTATCGGCCAGTTAGAGAGTCACGGTTATGGGCACAAGTTGCCTCACATTCAGCTACTTAAAGATTGACAAAGGTATCAAATTGATGTTGGCGCCAAGGTCACACAAGGTTTGCCCGATGTACAGTCCTCCTATAGAGCAAGGTATAGTAAAGCTCCCAGGATCGCTCATCTTCGGTGAAATGATTGATTTCGAACTTTGCTTACCGTGGCAAACCAGCTCCCCCCTTCTTGGTTACCATATCCTTCAGAAACTTTTCATAGGCAGGCATCTCCTCAATCGCTTCACTAAATGGAATATTAATATGTAATTGCTTTAACATAGACAGGAAGCGTTGGTACTATACCTCTTCATTCTTTTTCTTCCTTAGTCTCTACGGGAAAAGGGGTAACTGCACTTTCATGGTCCCCTTCTCAATTGGCTTTGAGGTGGACGCAACTTCTGGCTCTATTGCTTGTTTTTCTCCTTCTTCTTCTTGTGTCACCACAATTCAGGTTCCGCCGTAATGGGAGCAGTCTGACTAAGCCCCTTCTTTTCTCCCTCCACAGTTTTTCCACTTTGCAATGTCACAACCTGACATTGCTCTTTACCTGATCCCCCCGGGTTGTGTAGGAGTTCTGTTGAACTCGGTAGAGCCCCTTGAGGTCTATTCTTTAGCTCACTTGCAATCTGGTCCATCTGTAATTCTAGATTGCGGATGGATGTAGCCTGACTTTGAAGCACAGTTTCGTTTTTCTTTATGTACTACTTCAACAGGCTCTCCAAGGAGGATGATTGTGGTGGTTGCGAGCTACTTGCTTGATTTATTGTCTAATCGTTGTTGCATAGGAAGAATCTTGGTTGCCCTTATTTCTGCGCCACAGATTGGAAGTTTTGTTGTTGATTCTTCCATGCAAAATTGGGGTGCTTTCTCCACCCGGAGTTGTAGGTATTCGAAAAGGGATTTTTTTTTTTTACAAAGTAAATGGACTGTGGATTTTGTGGGCATTCTTCCATTGTATGCTCATCACCGCAAGTCGCACACCTTGTGTTGTTTTGACTAATTGCGTTGATTTTCCCATTTTGCAGTGTTGGTCTGCTGATTGCAATTCCCTAAACTAAGTTCATCATTGCAGTCATCTCAATTTGTAGTGAAGTAATAGCACCATTACTTGCGTCGTTATCCTTAATTCTCAGTCTCTAATCACTCTCCCTTCAATCTTCGTGGTTCTTAGAGATGCGATCAAAGATATTCTTAGCCTCATCATACGTCTTATCAAGCAGACCACCAGCGGCTGTCCCATTGGCAGCGGTCTGCGAAGCGGGATTCAAACCATTATAAAAGATTTCAATCTGAAGGCAGTCTGGCAAACCATTTTGTGGACAATCCCTAACCAACCTCTTAAACCTTGCCCAGGCATTGCTGAGCGATTTGTCCACGTCTTGTTCAAAATTTTTTATGAGTTTCCTTCGTCTAGCGTTCTCAGTAGGTGGAAAGTATTTCTTCATAAATTTCTCAACAACCTGTTCCCATGAAGTGATCTCTCCCGGCTTGAGAGAATACGCCTATTTCCTTGCCTGATCACAAAGAGAAAATGGGAACAAAGTTAGACAAACTTCTTCGGTAGAGATGTTGGGAACACAAAAGTATTGCAGATTTCAATAAAGCTACGGAGGTAGGCATGCGAGTCCTCGCCATGCCGGCCTCCAAATTGTCCTGCAGTCTGGATCATTTGCAACATCACCAGTTTCATTTCGAATCTGCTTCCATCGAGGGCAGTCCTCATGATTCCTGGAGAGAAATCATAGAGGTTTGGCAATGCATAGTTCCTAATGGGTCTATTGCGATCATTAGCCAGAAGGATTGGATTCGCCATGACCTTGTTTTCATTTGGTGCTCCATTTCTAGGCTGCTTCGCCATCTCTTCTTTATCTGACTGTTGTTGTTGGCGGTCTCTTAATCTCCATTTGAATGTCCTCTCAATCTTTGGATCGTAATTCGTTAGAGATTGAGAGTTTGCAAAGAAATCAAAAAAAAAAAAAAATTACTGTTAGCACACTATTTTGCCAAAGTCCTCGGCAACGGTGTCAGAAACTTGATGCGTTATTTTATGATGTGGAAATGTGGATGAAATGCGATGGTGAAATTACGTTGAGCACTCAGATTTCCTTAGTGGAATCCAAGGTAAACTCCATTGAGTTTCCTGGTAAGTCCAGGGGTCGAACTCAGGGACTCGTGAAAAAGATTACGGTGGTAATTTTTAGAAAAATTTGTCGTGACCGGTAATTCAATTAATTGTTGGTTTGTTATTGATTGCGTTAATGAAAAATAAAAAAAAATGCAGCGGATTTAAGAAAAGTCAGATTGTGTGATAGATGCACTGAGTATGCGGATCAACGGGTTGAGAAGGTCTTTAGCTAGCATTACTTGGGAATGCGTCAAATTATGCGATCATGCTACAACCATGCACAACAAGTCATTTTCCAATGCAAATGCGATGCTCCTAAGTCAGGGACGCATGTGTTGAATGCAAAAGTGTCCATAGAGCTTATTTCTAAGTCTCCACTCTTGTCCTATGCGATGATGCAAGATGCATAAAGGAAAGATGACCGCACACAATCATATCCTATCTCTAGGATGCATACGATGCGTTAATAGCAAATAGTGCTTATTCCTAAGCTCTTATCTCTTGATTATGCATTCTAATCTGACTCTCCCGAGCCTAGATTCTAACCTGACTTTCCAAAGCCTAGATCCTGTCCTTAGACTACCCTCCCGAGTATCTCTAATAGGCGAATGAAGCATACATAATACAAGATAATCACATAGAATGAAGATTCCCAGTTGTGCTAGCTAAATGCTTCTCAACCCATTCAACAGATTTAGCTACTCGTGCGTAAATAACAGAGAGTGAACAGATATAGAGAAGTAAATTCCATTTTTATAAATGAGTTTGAGTACAAAATAACAATGGAAGATAAAGGTAGAGAGCCTGGTAGCAATTCCTTGCTGACGAGGCTTTTACATTGTCAATCCCTATTCAGTTCCATAGATATTCCTGCTCCCGTAGGCATCGGCCCTCTCTATTTCTGGCACTTCCGACACTCTTCCTAAGCTTATCAGAACGATCTGTCGACACAACCTCCATCTCTCGCGTCTGCCTTTAAAGTAAAAAGAAAATCTAAGAACAAGGCTAAGCTATGAATAAAACTTTTCTGAAGTGTGAACTGGTTAACCCCTTTTCTGAAGTATTCCTTTGGTATTTATAGAACTTCCAGGTTGAAAAGCGGCTTCTCTCTTCATGATTGCACAGATGGGACGACTTTAATCCCTGACTGATGCGCCGAATATTTATCACCGAAAAAGCTAAATGTACTTGTTCGTTAGCGACTGTCAACTAATTCAGATCCGACCGTTGTCAGCTTTCCGTCCATAATGATTTATTATGCTTTCTCCTTGATGCGTCATCTTATGCAGCCACCTTCTTTGAGCAAATCTTCGCGAGCGCATACGACCGCATAAGCTTTGCGGTCGCAATCTTCTAATGCGCTCGGGGTGTCGAATTCCTTGGTTCGCATACGACCGCATAGCTTTGCGGAGCCAATGCATTTTCTTGCGCAAAATAAGAAAATTAGTTGCTTTAATGCGATGGGCGTATGCGATCGTAATATTCTCAACTTAATGCTTTTGGACACTATTTTGCATGTTTTTACCGACGCATTCCCGCATTGTTTTATATCTTTGCGTTGTAATAAGGTGCATTTCTGCCCATTATCACACCCCCAAATTTAAAACAATGCTTGTCCTCAAGAATAAACTAAAGATTTTCTTTAGAGAGTCGGCCACTTTTCTTACCTAGATTTCTTGAGGTGGCTTATTCAAATCCTATGAACCAAAATCTCCTTAATTTCTATCCTCGCCTCTTCTTAAAATATTTTTAAAATTTAGGGACCGCAAGTTTAACCTTCAAAAAGACTTTACTTGTTTCCAGGACATCGCATGATTTATTTCAAAAACTTTTTCAATCGGGGTGTTTCCAAATGATTTTTATTCTTGCATAGTTTAGATATTCTATTTATGGCCTTGCACTGATCCAAGTGCCTAGCCTTCATTTTGGCTTGCCCCCACAGGTGTCATATGAGCATCCAACTATGAGCAGGGCACTCTTTCTCAGTCTAAACTCATGCTCATTTGGCAGCGGAGTTGCGATGACTTTATTTATGCGTTCATCATGATTCCTACCTTCGTTTTGGCTTGCCCCCACGGGTATCATGCGAACATCCTCGGATCCAATCTTAGCATTATGATTTTTTTAGATATCTAAAGGTAATAAGGTTAAAAATAAATACCGACACCCCCAAATTTAAATGCAGCAATGTCCTCATTGCTGATAGACTGAAAGAATTCATGTGATGCTCTTAGGAAGTTTCGTAAAAGTAAGTTTGAAAGAAAGCTGGTGGACCACTAACTTCTAGAAAAATTTCATAAATTGATTGTCCTAAAATTAAGTTGATTAAAATAGAGGCATGTGTTTCATCATTGAAATCATAATTGGTACGGAAAACATTGTAGTGACTAACTGAAGTAATCAACATTTAATGATTGCACAAACTAAAGAGGATGCGATGATAAAATTATCACAGTTAAGAATGAGATGCGAGAATGAAGAATTTGGAATAAACAAAGACAAGGAAAGATACAACCCCCAAATTTGCTATGTTGCCCGCATCATCTGTGATCACATCCTTCTCTACGGTGAACTGATTTCTTCGATTGCGATGGCATAACGAACTAGTCGCGTTCTTCGGTTATCGTATAGCTCCACCACAATTGTTTACCACGATCGTTGCTAAAAACATCGAGAGGGTAAAAAATATAAAAGATTGAGTCAAAATTTATTTATTTATTTATTTTGAACAGATGGTGTCAAAAGGATATAGAAAGGATAAAGGATATGAAAAGGTAGAGTGAGTTCCTGAAATGAAGATTTCAAAGGATACTTCAAAAAGATTGTGTCCCTGATGAGTTTGAATCGTATGAGTGCGCAGGGACTGCCCACTTCTTCTTTAGTCAGAATTCCTCAAGTCCATGGAGGTTTTCTCGCGATGCAAGTCTTCTTCGTGATATATCTTGACTCTTTGCCCATTGACTTTGAATGCGTTGGTCCCGTCCTCATTGAATAACTCAACCGCTCCATGCGGGAATACCTCTTTGATTATAAATGGAGCAGACCATCGTGATTTTAACTTTCCAGGAAAATGTCGTAGCCGAGAATTGTATAACAAGACCTTCTGTCCGACTTAGAGATTCTTCTCGCATAGTTGTTTGTCATGCCAATGTTTTGTGCACTCCTTGTAGATTTTGGCATTCTCATATGCTTGAGTTCTCCATTCGTCAAGCTTGACTGACTGAAGTTTCCTTGCCTTTCTGGCGGTTTTCAAATAAAAATTGAGCTTTTTCACTACCCACATTGCTTTATGCTCCAATTCAAGCTGTAAGTGGCATGCCTTTCCAAACACCAGCGCATACGAGGACATGCCTATATGTGAAACCTGGATTTCCATTTTACCTACTTAAGCAGGTGAAAGTTAAATTCTATGTTGAAGTGAAGGAAATTTCTAAGTGTTTAATAGATTTTCCTTGAGTAGTTTGAGATAAGCCTTAACTAGTAAAAATTGGGTTAAGTATAATGCCAAAAAGGAACTATGCGTTGGAAGCCAAGGCAAAAGTGACTAAATATTTGACAATGCATTGGTGTGGTGCCATGCATTAGCCATGAAGCTTTTAGAGGTTATTTAGGGCGTTGAAGGAAGCCAAAGTGTGGCCAAGAGAAACGCATGCGGCAGCCAATGTTTTGAGAGGTTAGAACAATGCATGCGGCACAATGGATGTGATGGATGAGATGGTTGTGACAGTACTACGCGAGGGCATACGGTGATGCGGTCGAGGGCATGTGGTGATGCAGCCGAAGGCATGCGGTGATGTGGCCTAGGGCATGCGGTGATGCAGTTGAGGGCATGCGGTGATGCTACATGAGGGCATGCGGTGATGCGGCCGAGGGCATGCGGTGATGCTATGCAGCGGCCTTGCTACACGATGGATGCGACGGCCTTGCTACGTGATGGATGCGGCGGCCTTGCCACATGATCGATGGGCAGCCTTGCTAAAGTATGAGCTGGGCGATTGAACGAGCTAAGGTGGACGCATTTTGAATTATCCTTGCATTGCTAAGGATTGCGGTAATAAGGTTCATGAGGTTGGTTGCGTTGGTCATAAGGGATGCGTTACAAAAACCTAGGCGATGGTGAGCTATGCCTTGAGGTGTTGAGTTGAGAACCAAATCGACCCAAAGATTGTTATGCATTGGTGATGTGCTATGAGCCAAGGACATCCGAGGCATGTGAACATATGCGCCAATTGGTGGTGTCCGGACATAGGTATGTTGCGGCAATTGGATGGGCGCATTCAATGTCGTCATCCGAACATGTGGCTTGTTGGGAGGAAACCTTAGGCCTTTAGCAAATGAGGTGGATGCACAAGAAAACATGCAAAATTTAGGGCTATGTGTTGGTCAAAGGGGAGTAAGACACCTTGGATTGCGGTGACGCAAGGTTGCATTAATAGTGTAAGGAAAGGACACTTGGGCATGCGGCCAAGTAAGAGGTGTCGACCTTAAAGAGATCTTGGATGCCTATAAATAGGGCCAAGGACTTCAGATGAGAACTAAATTCTCTTCAAATGACATAAAGAAGAATGTATGAGGTCTAATTGGGAGGAGGCTTTGCGTTGATAGTAAGACCATGCGTTGGTCAAGAGGTTCCAAGAGGGGAAGATGCTGTCGGACAGAAAGGTCTGGAAGTAGCATCAACTTGGGACGAGGAGTTCTCCCAGAATACTCATGCGTTTGGAGTGATTTTAAATCCACGTGAAATCTAGGAGAGTCTAGTTTTCAAGGTAGGGCTTCTGGAGAAGAAGCTCCAAAGGATCGGGCTGGAGAATGAGAAAAATATAGAAGGGTCGAGCTGTCATGGTATCTTGGGCCAGCCTTGATATTTGATGCTTCGGCCAAACCACGAATATTTCTAAGCTAAGATTTTTAGGTAAGCTTCCGGAGACATTTTAGAGCATATTTGTAGAAGGAAGTAGCCCAAGATAAAGCCTATAACTATGAGTAATCTGAGCTTTAAGTTGAACTGGGAATTTAGGGTTCAAAAGAGGAGCCTGGGAAGATTAGGGAACTTTTAAGAGAGATTCCTATCCTTATTAAGGTGAGTGGTACATTCCGTTTGTTTTAAAGCATATCTTTAGAGTAAATTGAATATGCTTATGTGTGAATGAGTATCTAGCATGAGAATGAGAATATGTGATCGGGATGGTCAGGGGGTCAATAGACCTAGTTCCTGAGTCTGAAAGCAAAACCTCACACGATGGTCAGGGGACCGATAGGTCTAGTTCTGAGCATGTGGGAGGATCCTCGCATGGGATGGTCAAGGGCTGACGGGCCTAGCTTCTGAGCCCATGAGCAGGGGTTGTGTGCACATAGAAGACATAGGGAACAAAGGTTACGCAAAGAGTAAGCTACTTTGTAATCTCATATATTAGTTGACTATCTACCGTGTGTGTAGGTAGAGAATAGCTCATTCTAAATAGTTATCAGTTTAGCTATCTACCGTGCCGTAGATAGAGTTAAGAGCGACTCATTCAAGGTTGAGGTTTGAATGTAATCTCATATCTATGATATGCTTGTTTTTATGAGTTAAAGTAGACTCTAGAATTGCTTACCACTCACTGAGCTTTGTGAAGCTCATTCTTTTCTTTCATGTTTTTCTTCCCAGGTAGCAAAAGGTGAGGAGTTCCAGGGTGCTGCTAAGGTCAAGGTCTGCCACAAGTCACAATTACACTTCGGAGGGTCTTACAGTTATTATTGTAAACTTTGTAGTTAAGTCTTGGAGTTGTATAAACGTTACATTATTGCAATATAAAATGAGCCTACTTAATCAGTTGCTGTGATCTCCTTGACTTAAAGTTTACTAAGCGTAGTAAAGAGGTTCAGTTTGGATAGTAGATATCACAAAAGAGTGGTATCTATGGTCCCTCACGCCTTTCTTCGGTCTCAAGAGTGCAGGCTCGGGGTGGGGTGTGACACTATAGATGTTTTTATAGGCAGTCCTGTATGCCCACAAGGCATCGTCCAGCTTCATTGCCCAATCTTTGCTTGAAGGCTTCACCACCTTCTCTAAGACCAGCTTCATTTCCCTATTAGACACCTCAGCTTGGCCGTTTGTCTGTGGATGGTATGCGGTGGCGACCTTATGGTGGATATTATACTTGAGCAGCAGTTTGTTGATGATGTTATTAACAAAGTGGGAGTCTTCATCACTTATTATGGCACATGGGGTGCCAAAACGAGTGAAGATATTTTTTCACAAGAACTTGGAGACTACCGCCGCATTGCTTGTGACGCGCGATACCGCTTCAACCCATTTGGAAACATAGTCGACGGCCAATAAAATGTATTTGTGACCATTTGATGGTGGAAATGGTCCCATGAAGTCTATGCCCCATACGTCGAATAGCTCCAATTCTAAAATAATATTCATCGGCATCATATTCTTGCATGAAATGTTGCTTATGCGTTGGTGATAACGAGCAAAAATGTATTTTTTGTATTCAACCCATTGATAAAATATATAAGACTGCGTCCAAAAAGCATTAAGTTCATAACATTGCAGTCGCATGCGTTCATCATATGAAAACAGTTAACTTTTATATTTTTTTTTGGCAAAATATGCGTTGACGTAAGGCATAAAGTACGATCACAAGAAAGCAACGGTTGAGCGCAACGTTACTGCAAAGCTTTGCGGTGATTTGTGCTCACAAATATCTGCTCACGAAGGATTTCCGCATAGAGCCGTCGCAACTTGGTGGGCGCATCTGGGTGAATAGCATAATAATCACGATGAGACAGAAAGCTGATGACGCTCGAGTCTGAATTAAGTTGACAAGCCGCTAACGAACTACTGTAGCAAGTACACTCAACTTTTCGTTGACAAATATTCAGCGCATCAGACATAGAATTAATTCCATCCCATCAGTGAAATCATGAGAGAGAAGCCGACGTTCACCCTAAAGCTCTATAAATACCAAAGGAAACTTCAGAGAAGGGTTTCAGTTCATATCAAGTTCGGATGGTTAGAGAATTTTCCCTTAGATAGAATGGCCTTGTTCATAGTTTTCCCGTTTTACTTAGAAGGCAGAGCGAGAGAAGGGAAGAGATGCCAGAAGATCGCTCTGCTTAGCTCCCGAGAGAACCCAGAGACGTGGAAAAGCAGAGAGAGGGCCAACTCTCGCGAGAGCGAGACTATTTTTTGAAAAGAGTAGAGAAGAACAGTGTAAAAGCCTTGGGAAGCAAGAGATTTCCACCAGGCTCTTTATCCTCATTTCGCATTGTTATTTTGTATTTCAACTTTATATCTATAAAATGGAACTTCTCTTACCTACATCTATTCACTCTCTGAAAAGCACACATGAGTAGCTAAATTTATCGAATGGATTGAGAAGAACTAAGCTAACATGACCTAGGATCTTCATTGCATACGATTATCTTGTTTTATGTTGCACCCAACATCCCTTTAGAGCTACTCGAGAGAGAGTCTAAAGAAAGAACCTAAGACTTGAGAGAGCTAAGTTAGAATCTAGACTCGAGAGAGCAAGATTAGATTTGCATAAGCAACAGATAGGGACTTATAGATAAGCTCTGTTTGCCAACATGCATCGCATCACCCTAGAGATAGGTTATGATATTATGTGGTTGCCTTACTTGTGTATGTGTCATTTGTCATTGCATAAATAAGAATAGAGGCTTATGTGTAGGTCCTATAGACTTTATCACATATATCACATGTGTTCTAGAACTAGAAGCCGTAGCATTTGCGTTGAGAGATGATTTGCTATTGTATGTGTGTTGCATGATTGCATAACATGAACATAATCCTAGGAAGTGTTAGCCGAACTCTTCTCAACTTGTTCCCTGCATATTCATCGCATCTTTCGTATTATCAACTCTTTTCATAACTCCGCCACATACATTTATATTATATCGCAAAAAACAACCCAAAACAACTATTTGATTTATTGCCGCAAAGTCTTCTTAAAAATTATCAACGCATACCATTTTCCTTAGTCCCCCAGTTCGACCCTGGACTTGTGATGTGTTATTTTATGTGATAAAAATATGGAATGAAATGTGGTGATGGAAATGCGTTGAGCAACAAGTTTTCTCAGTGGAATCCAAGTATAAACCCCACTGAGTTTCCTGGTAAGTCCAGGGTCGAACTCAGGGACTTGGGAAAATGGTATGCAATGGTAATTTCTAAGAAGACCTTGCGGTGACCAAATAATCAAATATTTGTTTGGGTTGTTGTTGCATTAATAAAAATAAATGTATGTGGCAGATTTAAGAAAAGTTTGATTATGCAGTAGATACACCAAGTATACGGAGGAACGGGTTGAAAAGGTCTTTAGCTAGCGTTTCCTGGGAATGTGTCAGACTATGCGATCATTCTACACTCATGCAACAGAAAATCATTTTCCAATGCAAATGCGGTGCTCCTAATTCTAGGACGCATGTGTTGAATGCAACAATGTCCGTAGAGCTTATTCCTAAGTCTCTACTCTTTTCCTATGCGATGATGCAAGATGCACACAAAGACAAGGTGACTGTACACAATCATATCTTATCTCTAGGAGCATGCGATGCGTTAATAGCAAACAGTGCTTATTCCTAAGCTCCTATCTCTCGATTATACATTCTAATCTGACTCTCCCGAGCCTAGATTCTAACTTGACTTTTCCAAGCCTAGATCCTGTCCTTAGACTACCCTCGCGAGTATCTCTAATGGACGAATGATGCATACATAATACAAGATAATCGCATAGAATGAAGATCCTCAATTAAGCTAGCTAAGTGCTTCTCAACCCATTCGACAGATTTAGCTACTCATGTGTAATAAACAGAGAGTGAACAGATATAGAGAAGTAAATTCCATTTTTATAAATGAGTTTGAGTAAAAAATAACAATGGAAGATAAAGGTAGAGAGCCTAGTAGCAATTCCTTGCTGATCGAGGCTTTTACACTGTCAATCTCTATTTAGTTCAAAAGATGTTCCTGCTTCCGCAGAAGCTGGCCCTCTCTCTGATCTTCAAGCTTTCGACACTCTCCAAAGTTCACCAGAACGATCTATCGGCACAATCTCGCTTCTCTTGCTTCCGCCTTAAAATAAAAGAAAATCTAAGAACAAGGCTATTCTAACTATAGAGAAAATTATCTAAGTATCTGAACTGCTGAACTCCTTTTCTGAAAGTTTCCTTCGGTATTTATAGAACTTCGGGGTGAAAGGCGACTTCTCTCTTATGATTGCACAGATGGGATGGCTTTAATTCTCTGACTGATGCGCGAAATATTTGTCACTGAAAAGCTAAGTGTA
>NW_024065140.1:0-1138 GCF_009727055.1 Benincasa hispida
AAAATGTGAAAACCGATTAGAACGATAAAAAAAAAAAAAGTCGTGCGCGCAGACGGTTTTGCGAACGGAGCTTATTTGGTACCCCAATCGGCTATCGGGCCCCGCGGGGCTTCCCTAGGGCCAAATTTTTGTCCGTGAACTTTCCGGCTTGCAAAAATGTGAAAACGGACCCAGGGATTAAGAACGATAAAAAAAAGTCGTGCGCACAGACGATTTTGCGAACGGAGCTTATTTGGTTCCCCAAATGGCTATCAGGCCCGACGGGGCTACCCCGGGTCCCAATTTTTTTGCGCGAACTTTCCGGCAGGCGAAAATGCGAAAATGAACCCAGGAGTTAAGAACGATGAAAAAATTCGTGCGCAGACGGTTTTGCGAATGGAGCTCATTTCGTGTCCCAAATGTAAATCGGGCCCGACGGGGCTGTCCGGGGCCAATTTCTGGACGAAAACGCAAAAACGAACCTATGGATTAAGAACGATGGAAAAAAGTCGTACGCATAGACGGTTTTGCGAACAGAACTCATTTAGTGCTCGAAATGGCTATCGGGCCTAGCGGGGCTGCCTCGGGGCAAAGTTTTTTTGCGTGACCTTTCTGGGGGGCGAAAACGGGAAAACAGACCCAGGGATTAAGAACGATGAATAAAAGCAGTATGCAGACGGTTTTGCGAACGGAGCTCATTTCGTGCCCCAAATAGAGATCGGGCCCGGCGGGGCTGTCCAGGACCCGATTTTTGTGCGCAAACTTTCCGGCGGACGAAAACGCAAGAACGGACCTATGGGTTAAGAACGATGGAAAAAACCCGTGCGCGTAGGCGGTTTTTCGAACAGAACTCATTTGGTACCCGAAATGGCTATCGGGCCCGGCGAGGCTGCCTCGGGGTCTAGTTTTTGTCCGTGACCTTTTTGGGGGGCGAAGACGCGAAAACAGACCTAGGGATTAAGAATGATGAAAAAAAGCCATGCGCGCAGACGGTTTTGCGAATGGAGCTCATTTGGTGACCCACATGGGTATCGAGCCCAGCGAGGCTGCCTCGCGGTCCAATTTTTGTGCGCAAAATTTCTTGTAAGTGAAAACCCGAAAACAGGCCCAAGGGTTAAGAACGATGAAAATAAGTCGTGCGCAAAAACGGTTTTGCGAA
>NW_024065141.1:0-2294 GCF_009727055.1 Benincasa hispida
TAATTAAACTCTTTAATTACATTATCCACCATCCGTTAACTGTCGGGCACACTACTAAAGACCGACAACTGTACTCCGCGCACTACAAATATATTTCTGTGTCTATTGGATATAACTAATCAATAGTACAATGACCCTTCACAAATGGCTAATAGGTATACATGGGCCAAATTACCGTTTTGCCCCTGTAGTTACTTCTAGCTCCTTAAGTACCACTGATTTCTCTAATGAACAATAGATCGTAGTCCCACTATGACTAAACCTTCTTGGGTTAGGAGAGGGTGTGGCGCCACATTGTTCAAGACCCAGAATTAGCCCTTAAGGGAGCAATTTATCTATTTACCCCTGCATCGAGGAAGGAGTGAGTTTCATCTTGTGTAGCTGAGTTCCCAACTCCCCAATCAGATGAATCTCCAAAATGGTAGGCTTGTTGAGTCAGCGATATGGCCACTCTCACCTATACAAATCAAAGGACCATTCTCATAGGCAGAAGTTCACAACTCCCTCAGGATTAAGGTCATGTTACCTATGGTCATCCTAGTGAAATGAAAGTCTCTATTATGAACAACGTTATATAATGAGACTAAGCACTTCGTGGTCCGATCTTACACAAACTCATCTGTATAACATATCCTCGCTCTCATGTTTAATACATGAATGATCAAGATCAGATCATTTGTAGTACTTTACAAAATTTGTAATATCTACAAAGCGGGCCATACTCGTAGTGTTACCAGGATAAGGTACCCAGCCTTATCCATATACTACAGACCATTTAGGTTATCACTTAAACATGATCCACCTATATGTCTGCACATACATGTTTAAGTTACAATGATAGCTTTGGATGTTAGTTTGTTGGTTTGTGGTTAATACAACTAAAATATCATATATTTCATAGACAAAATGAATAAACTATCATATATTATAAATCACTTACAAGTTTGTTCGTATAAGGTTTACAAACTATAGAACCCTACGAGATTTAGGGCATCAACCCTAATAGCTAAGGCATCAGAATAGAAGTAGGACCCTTCAACCACTGAAGCTTTTGGTTGTTTTCTTTTTTTATCCTTTTTTTTTTCTTGATTTTTATGTTTTAAGCTGTAGCAATCCCTCATCAAGTGTCCTTTCTTCTTGCAGTAATTACATCTCAGCTTGGTTTTGGGTTTATGCTCTTCATCAGATTGATTTTTAGTATCTTTATACTGATTCTACTTATTCTTGCCCTTGACAAACAACCTTTCTACACTAGACTGTTCCTTTTTGATTGATTGAAGCTCCAACTCTCTAGTTCTCAATGCTGAAATAATGGCATCAGTGGTAACTGACTCTCTGCCATATTTCAAGGCATTATTTACCTTCTTATAAGCTTTGAGAAGAGAGTTTAACAAGACAAAAACTTCATTCTCATCGCCAATCTTTTCGCCAAAGCTCTTGAACTCATAAACTATCCTTTTAAACTCATCCAGATTGTCTGATAATGGTTAGCAGAATCCATCTTCAAAGTGAAGAACTTTTCCCTTAGGTACATCTTGTTGGGGAGATTCTTGGTTGCAAAGAGACCTTCCAACTTGACCCACATCTTGTAGGTCGTGTCTTAATCAATCACCTGTCTCAAGATGTTGTCTTTGAGATTAAGAACTAAAGTTCCATAGGCTGTAAGTTCCATATTTTCCTTTTCTTGAGCCGTTAATGTAGGTGGCAGAGTCAACGGGTCTAAAAGGGCTTTATGAGCTCTCTGTTGTCCAAGAATAGCTTTGATTTTGGCCTTCTACAGACTAAATCACCCTTTCCATCGAACTTTTTCTATTTCAAATCTAGCAACAGCCATCACTGACCCGAAAGAGTATCGAGAAAGGTTTTCTTGAGTATATTGATGCTCCAAGAATGCTGACCTTAATGATCTTCAAATGCTCTGATACCATAAATTTTTGGGTTATTCAATCTTCTCTAGGCCCAATTACTCAAGATCAATATTGAGATGATGAAGAAATGGCTGAGAAAGGCTCTATCAATTCCTCGATGCTCAATAAGTTTCTACTCGATACTCGATGCGGATTTTCTTCTATCCTCGACGAGTTTCTGTTCTTGCTCGATGAAACACGATGAGTGTCGATCGATACTCGACTCTACTCAATGAGCCTTGATCTTTACTCAAAGCAACTCAAAGATGAAAACTATTGACTCGATGCTACTCGATAGTAGAAAATTGATGCGTGATTCAACTCGATACTCTGAAATCGATTCGATTTGATAACAAGATTGTGTTTACGTGATTTACAGAAAGATTA
>NW_024065141.1:5879-6989 GCF_009727055.1 Benincasa hispida
ATTTTAGGCAAGAGATGGACCTGTGTAGAGAGATTTTCTGGAACTGTGCACAAGATGGGGCCCAATACTTGAAGATTGAGGAGGCAGACCGTGTTTACATGTTTTTGGCTGGATTAAACCCTAAATTTGATGGTGTTCATAGTCGAATATTAGGCCAACACTCAACTACTTCACTCAGAGAAGTCTATTCTGAAATACGGTTGGAAGAGGATTGGCCGTATGCCATGAATAATCCCATTCCTACTACTGATACAGTCGTTTTCGTCGCAAAGTCGTCCAGCGCTGATGGTGATAAAACCCCCCCACCTGTTTGTGAACATTGTAAGAAGCTTTGGCATACAAAGAACCAGTGTTGGAAATCACACGGGAAGCCCCCAAACAGCAGGCGACGACAGTCTCATGAAAAATCTACTACTAGTCGTGCCTGATAAGTGACTCAGTAGATGACCAGAGTCAGAAGCAATCTTCCGGTGACAGTAAACACAACTTGAGTACGGTTGAGGTGAGTACAATTACACAGTTAGGTAATTTTCCTTCTTTTGGCTTGATTAGTTTAAATGGTAAAAAGCATGGATTATGGATTTAGGGGCCACAGATCATCTTACGAGTTCCTTAGAATTATTTATGTCATATAACCCAAGTGTTGGTAATGAGCATATTCACATTGCAGACGAGTCTTTTGCCCTTGTTGCGGGGAAAGCAATATCTTTCCGTTTAATGGTTTAATTCTGGCGATACCTTATATGTGCCTAAAATATCGTATAATTTGTTATCTGTTAGTAAAATAACAAGAGGTTTGAAGTGTAAGGCAATTTTCTCACCCGATTCCATTTTGTTTCAAAATCTGAAATCGGGGATGATGATTGGGACTGTTCGACACGATAGGGGACTATACTTCCTTTCTGACGAAGCTTCCTCTAGAAAAAATCATCAAACTGGGTTTATGTCTTTAAATTTCTCTGTTTCTGAACATGATGTTATGTTGTGGCATTTCCGTTTAGGACATCCGAATTTTCAATATATGAAGTATTTATTTCCGCATTTATTTCGCAATGTTAATACTTTTTCTTTCAATTGTGATGTGTGTATTCGTGCCAAGCAACATCGTGT
>NW_024065142.1:0-1083 GCF_009727055.1 Benincasa hispida
GATTTGGTGAGTCGATCTACAATTACCCAAATCATGTTGTGACCTTTAACAGTTCTCAGGAGTCCTGAGATGAAGTCCATAGAAATATGTTCCCATTTCCATTTTGGAACACTTAGAGGCTAGAGGAGTCCTTGTGGTCGTTGTCGTAGAGCTTTCACCTGTTGACAAACCAAACATTTACTTACATAATCGGCTATAGCCTTTTTCATGTTATCTCATCAGTAATGTGCTTTCAAGTCTCGATACATTTTGGTACTCCCAGGATGTATTGAAAAGCGTGACTCATGAGCTTCCTTCAATAGTTCTTTCTTGATTTCTTCATTATCTGGTACACATAGTCGTCCATGATAGAAGAGTGCAGAGTCTGGGGCTGTAGAGAATTGATTGGTTTATCCATTTTCTGATTGCCGTTGTTTGTTTAGGTATTTGTCTATTTATTGTGCATCAATTATTCTTTGCCTTAATGCAGGTCTTGCAACTAACTGTGCTATTTGAGTTGTGAAGGTTTCTGGCATTAGTGAGATCTCAGCTCTTTCAAGATCATCTATTATGTGTTTGGAAATGGTACTTAGAGCTGCTGTATGTGCTGACTTTCTGCTAAGAGCATCAACAACAATGTTAGCTTTTCCTGGATGATAGAGGATCTCACAATCATAGTCTTTAACTAATTCTAACCATCTTCGTTGCCTCATATTTAACTTTTTTTGGGTAAACAAGTACTTAAGGCTTTTATGATCTGTATAAATTTGGATCTTTTCCCCATATAAATAATGTCTCCATATCTTTAAGGAAAAGACTACGGCAGCTAATTCCAAGTCATGAACGGAATAATTTTGTTCATAAGGTTTTAGTTGTCTTGAAGCATATGCTATTACCTTTCCGTGTTGCATCAATACACAACCAAGCCCCTTCTTCGATGCGTCACTGTACACAGTTAAACCCCCTGATCTGTCAGGTATAGTGAGAATAGGGGCTGTGGTCAACCTTTCCTTTAGTTCCTGGAAGCTTTGCTCACATGCTTGGTTCCAGACAAAAGGATTATTCTTCTTGGTGAGGTTGGTTAAGGGTAATGCTATACTTGAG
>NW_024065143.1:0-1338 GCF_009727055.1 Benincasa hispida
ATTGAACTGGGAACTGGAGGACACTCCTCCGTTAACACAAACCTCAAGTCATCTACTACTAATATTGTATTGATATTTGATTTCCAATTGGAGTAACCCTCTCCGTTAAATTTTTCAGAAGCAAGTAGTTGTATAATCGAGTTCGACATTGCTGAAACATTTTAAACAAATTCTATTAAAATATGCATCTAAATCCATTTTAGTAAAACTAATAAAGTACCCAATAAATATTTATTTATTTGCGATGATACTTAAGTAATTTAGAACAAGTGCTACCGTGGGGCAGTCAAGAATTCCTTCACAGAAGCAAGACAGTTCTTGACTAAATACAATTATCTAGAATAACTCATATCCCAATAGTTCTTTTGGTTATCGATTTCGGTCAAGATAAGACTAACACTTAGTAATTCTTGTAAGTGTGACCCATCATGTTCAAATCTTATAGGACGGTATGAACGTGCCTCCGAAATCGAAGACAATATCCACGACGGAACTATAAGACCCTATTCATTTTACTGAAGCTTGGGTTGTTCTGAATCCTATGTTACAATGGACGAGACCATAGGACTAGCTAGTGCCGCATAAAAACGATAGCAGGCGCAACATAGGAATTTCACGGTTCAAACTAATGGACGAGACCATAGGACAATGTTGACACATTTCCTTCACCCACTTACTATGTACCACTTCCCTCATTCACCCTGTTATTGACCCATGCAAACACTTTCTGTATGGAGCAGTCGAGGTAAAATCGAGAAGAAGCTGAGCATGGATCTCACAGTGTGAATTCTTGAGGATGTGAGAGCTAATAACTATATATCAAATATGTTGTTAATCTCCCACTGAAGTGTTCTAAATGTTTGGGTAATTTACTTAGGCATGACGGCTAATTTCATACAACCTAAGTCTAAGTGGTTTATCCAAATATAACTCTTATAATTCGATTTAACCTACAATGTCTAGGTGATAAACCATTTTATTACCTCACATCACTCACGCAAGCTCATAAAATTAGTTAACAACTCTCAATTGTTCAGTCATAATCCCCAGGTAGGAGGTGTTCCACAAACCCTCAACATAAGTACCCCCAGCCTTAGACAGATTTATAAATCGATATGAGTTTGTAACCGTATTTTATAAGGCAACAATCTATTTTAATGATTAAAATTAGTTGTTAACCTAAGTGAGCATGCAGCTGTTCTTTGTTAGGATTTTAAACGTCTAACCAATTTTATTACAACTCACAAAATTTAGACATGCTTAAACATCCACAACATTCAACAAAGGTATCTAATATAACTATTATATTAAACATAACCCTAACATGCATACTATATA
>NW_024065143.1:4428-8315 GCF_009727055.1 Benincasa hispida
CTCCAATCTTTTTTCTACATATTTGATGAACATGCAAAGAGATGGAGTGCATGGCTTGTAGCTCATGCTTGGAGAATTAAAGTAGAGAAGATAATGCTTTTTGTGTGAGCATAAAGATGATGGTAATGGAAAAAACCCATTTTCCATTTTTGTGCAACATGCAAACGAATTTCCATTTTCTTTTTTTTAAAAAAATTATTTTAATTCAAAATTTGATTTTCTTAAATTAATTTTAAAAAACAATTAATTTAATATCAAATATTAAATTAAATTTTGCACAATAATCATCTTTTTAAATTTATATCATATTTAAATATTTATTCTCTTGTTCTGTTTAATTTGAACGTTTCAAATTAATTTCTCAAGCTACCCTAAAGCTTATCCATTTACGATCAAGTAGGGGGACCTTGCGGACCTACGGATCATGGGCTTCAACCATTCGAGATTAACCAACTAAACTAATTAGTTCGATCTAACCTCCATTCGTTAACTAATGGGACACTCCACTATATCCCATAGTTGAACTCCCCTCACTATAGATATATTATGTCCACTTATTAACCATAATCAGTAAGTCGATCCTTCACAGGTTGTTCGTAATCACAGCTAGGTCAAAAATACCGTTTTACCCTTGTGACTACATCCTGTTCCTTAAGTTCCTACTGATCCTCTAAAGAACAATTCTGATTCATATTCTCTATGAATCAAATCCTTTCTCTATCATGAGAAGGCAGGGCCCCGATTGTTCAAGACCTGGAGTCAGTACTTAAGAGAACAACCTATCTACTAACCCTAAATAAGGTAGGAGTGAATTCCATCTTGCAAGGCTATGTCCTTAGCTATTCATCCGGTCTTATCCCCAAAATGGTAAGCTTATTGAGCAATCCTATTAGACTACTCTCACCATTTGCAGATCAAAGGATAATCCCGAACAAACAGGAGTTCATAGCTAGCTCAGGATTAAGATTGAGTTAACTTAGGTTATATAATAAATGAAATAGTCAGTTTTAACAGTAAACGGTCTTTATAAAGAAAAGTGAATATTTTCGTGGTCCAGTCTATATGCAAACTCATTGCATAGGATACCCCCACTCTCATGTCTCAACACGAATGATTTGTGGATCACATTGTTTGTAGCACCTTACAACTTCTTGTAATTACTATAGAGTGAGCCACATCCAATAGTGTTACCATGATGAGATACTCAATTTCATCCATATACTTATTAGACCATTTAGGCTATATACTGTCAACTAGATCCTGTTTATGTCACTACATAAAGTTATAGCATTCAGACTACAGCAAGGATATGTTTATTGGATTTTCATAATATGATGCAAAATCAACAAATCATTGTTATTGATAAAATAAAATGTTTAACACGAACTGCGAGTTCTAGGATATTCCCAACATAAGGGATCTTTTGTCTAAAGCGGGTTTTGTCTAGGTTGGGGTACTTAAGCTAGCGGAAACGGAACACCCCTACCTAGGAACCTACTGAAAATGTGAATTAGATAGATTTGATGCATGCATGCAAATTTGAGGACAACCCGTTAAAGAGTTTAATGGGACTACTTAAACTTGTTTAATTTCAAAGACATGAGTGGTTTTTTAGCAAATTAAACTGACTTAGATAAAATCAATAGCCGGATGGTCTAACTTAATGAACCCCTAAGTAGAACATTCAATGGGAGTTACTTGGGGTATATGATACTTCATTTAAACCTCTCGCATTTCTCTCTTTATGTTCACACCGTGAGATCTATCATTGGCCTTATGGCACCCTGGGAGTGTCCCCCTAAAGGATGGTGTTTGGGTGGGTCAATATCAAGGTGAATGGAGAGAATATTCATAGTAAGTGGGAGCGGGACATGCGACAACATATCCAACGGTCTCTCTCGTTAGATTGGATAACGTTTCCGTGCATCGCCTCGAGGCACCCTAGGAGTGTCCCCCTATAGGATGACAATTTTGCACGACTCTTTATCTGGTCTCCTGTATAGGATAAGGTCGCTTTAGACTCTTGGCCTAATCTGCCTTTTCCCTACGGTGGGTGCATTAGGGCGGGACTTTAGGGCCAAAAATGAGGGGTTATACTTATGCAGAATTGTTAAGGGTTAACAGATCTGAACCTGTCTCTTATACACATCTAGATGTGTATAAGAGACAGGCTTTAGTCTCTTGTCCTAATCTGCTTTTTCCCTATGGTGGGTGCATTAGGGCGGGACTTTAGTCTTATACACATCTAGATGTGTATAAGAGACAGCCCTAGGAGTGTCCCCCTATAGGATGACAATTTTGCACGACTCTTTATCTGGTCTCCTGTATAGGATAAGGTCGCTTTAGTCTCTTGTCCTAATCTGCTTTTTCCCTACGGTGGGTGCATTAGGGCGGGACTTTAGGGCTGTCTCTTATACACATCTAGATGTGTATAAGAGACAGACTGATCATTGATGATCTACGGTTCGTCCTTATGGAGGAGTGTCCTTCTATTCCACCTCAAAATGCCACTCGAAATGTTTGGAAGGCCTATAAGCGTTGGACATGGGCGAACAAGAAAGTCCGGCTTACATCTCGGCCAGTCTTAATGAAGTTTTGGCCAAGAAGCATGAGCCTATGGTCTCAGTGCGTGAGAGCATGGAGTCCCTATGGGGAATGGTTGGACAACTGTCTGGAAAACTCAAGCATGAGGCTCTGAAATTCATCTTCAACTCCAAAATGGAGGAAGGCACCTCTATTCGTGAACATGTGCTTAATATGATGTTCCAATTCAATGTGGCGGAGATGAATGGGTCACGCATCGATGAGGGTAGCCAGGTTAGCATCATCCTGCACTCGTTGTCGGATAGCTTCCTACACTTTGTCAGTAATGCGATACTGAACAAAGTGGACTTTACCCTTACAACTTTCCTCAACGAGTTACCGAATAGATGTCACTTAGGGTACACTAGACTATTGGTTTTCTAAAAGTGGTCTGATGCAAATAGACTAAATTAAGTTTGTTCTTTTTCAGCAATTTAAAATGGCTACCGCGACTCTTAGTTTACTTGCTGTCGATAAATTAACTAGCGAGAACTACGCTAGATGGAAAAACACGATCAACACTATTTTAATCATCGATGACCTATGTTTCGTCTTGGAGGAGTGTCCTCCTATTCCACCTTCTAATGTTCCTCGAAATGGTCAGGAAGAATATGAGTGGTGGACAAGGGCAAACGAAAAGGCCCGGGCATATAGCTTGGCAAGCCTTAACGGATCATTGGCCAAGAAACATGAGCCCATGTTCACAGCCCATGAGATCATGGATTCCTTGAGGGGAATGTTCGGGCAATGACTGCATAGCTCAGGCACGATGCTCTCAAGTAAATCTTTAATGCCCATATGCAAAAAGGGGCATCTGTTCAAGAACACGTTCTCAATATGATGATCCACTTCAACGTGGCAGAGATGAACGTGTCAAGAATCGATGAGGCCAGCTAGGTTAGCATTATTCTAGAATCTTTACCTTAAAGTTTCCTACACTTCCGTAGCAATGCTTTTCTGAACAGGATTGACTACAACCTGACTACCCTGCTCAACGAGCTACAGACTTTCCTATCCTTGTTGAAAAGCAAGGAGAAGAAAGGTGAAGCAAATGTTGCTTCATCTTCCAAAAATATCCATAAAGGTTCACTATATTTAACTAAGTCTGTACCTTCTTCCTCCGGCACCAAAAATTGGAAGAAGAAGGGTAGAAAGGGGAAGGCTGTTGCTAACCTAAGAGTTGCTCCACCAAAGGGTGACAACCTGTCAGGGTTGACAAGGGAAAATGTTTCCATTGCAACCAAGATAAGCACTGGAAGAGGAACTGCCCTAGATATTTGGCATAAAAGAAGAAGGCCAAACAA
>NW_024065143.1:8340-22629 GCF_009727055.1 Benincasa hispida
AATATTCTTTGAATTTCATGAGAATCAGACTTATGATGAATCAGTGTAAAACATGACATACCTGAATTAATCTCTATAAAACTGAGAATAATAATTTCAATATCCCACCTCCGAGCCTTAAACATTTCCATTGGTCCACAAGTTCGAATGTACGAGCCTCTAGGTACTTTGGCCTCTTAGACCTTTCCAAAAGGTCGTTTGGTCATCTTTTCCTTCAAGACAGGATTGACATTGAAGGTAAAGATTTATCTTCTAACTGATTTAAAAGTCCACTTCTTGACCAATCTCCAATCCTGGGATTTATGTGACCAAGTCTAAGGTGCCCATAGAATAGGCGTTGGATAGTAAACCTTTTTTTTTTTTTACTCTTGATTTTTCTAATGTTCTAAACATTTCAGAATTTAAATAAAAATTTTCTCTAGTGGGTCTTACTTATATAACTGTATTCAAAGTGTAGCAGAACAAATTTGAATACCTTTACAAAATGAACGCTTCATTTATATTAAAAGATCTTGTATATAATTGGTCCTATAATTAACAAGCGATAGATATCAAATTCCTCTTTCATAAGAGGTCATACAAAACATTTTTAAGTACTAGATAATCTATCTTCAAAAAACCAACTTCAGATCTCCCACTGCTTTAGCTGAGACAACTCTCATGTTCCAACTTGATAATTTATCTCAAACTTTTTCCAAGCTTTTTCCTAAAGAACTAGTTCCTGAAACGAGAAACAAATATGATTAGTGGCTCCTGAATCTAGTATCCAGGTTGAAGTATCATATTCCACTAAACATGTTCAACGCCAGTAAATCATTAATTACCTTGTGCCATTTTCTCAGGCTTTCTTTCTCTGCAATGGAAACATTTTCCTTTATCTGTATCCTTCTTTTTCCCTTCTTTAATCTTAGGAGCCTTGCCCTTTTTCCTTTCTTTTTCATTTGAAGCTTTAGAGGGTCCAAGCTTTGGCTTTAAGCACGATCCATCTTAAAAACTTTTGTCTAGTGGTAGAAACATTTGCTTTCCACTTCCTTCCCTTAACCTAAGGTAAGGTTTTGGAATCCCTGGAGCTCGTTGAAAAGGGTAGTGAGGTTTAAATTCTATCCTTATTTAAAGATGCATTTGTCTTAAAAAGGTATAAAACTCTTCAGAAAGAGATTGTAAGATAAAGCTAACCTGGTTAGCCTCATCAATGGGTTCCGCCATTTACTTCAAGCGATATTGAAGTACATCATCATGTCCAGAACAATGTTCTGCTAACAGAGGTCCCCTCTTTCATCCGCTTCGTGTAAATGTGCTTAATTGCCTCATGTTCTAGGGACCATGATGGTTGCCCAAACATTTCTCGTTAATGAAATCTATTATCTCTTTAGCCCGTAGCTAAGGATTCATGTTTCTTTGGCCAAACATCAATAATCCTGGCAAGAATGTAAACACAGTCTTTTCATTGGCTTTCGACCCATCGATCATATGCTTCCCGAATAGTTTTTTGTTAGCATTTGAGGCTGGGGCTTGAAGGACATTCCTTAGTTAAGACAAATCTTAAATCGTTTAATACCAGTATTTGTTTAAATTTGATTTTTCATGCCGAATAATATTCACTATTTAGTTTTCGGAAGCTAAGAGTTGAATTATTGAGCTATTCATAGTTGAAAAAAGATAAACATATTCTTTTTAGAAAAAACTATAATCATAAAGAAACCAATTTTTCATTTTGAATGATGTATATATTGTTCCTGATTTAAAAAGGAACTTAGTTTCTTTAAAGTGCTTAATAGAAAAATGTTATCAATCGAACTTTTCTTATAATAAAGTGTTTATTACAAAGAATGGTGTTGATATATGTTCTGCAAAACTGGAAAAAAATTTATTTGAGTTAAGGTCGTTAGCAACAAATGCCCTTCATAACATAGAGATGTTAAAAACTGCTGTAACTCAATATAAAAGACCTAAAATTTCTCTTAAGGAAAATGCCTAACATTGGCACTTAAGACTAGGACATATTAATCTCAATAGGATTGAGAGGCTGGTGAAGAATGGGCTTCTAAGCGAGTTAGAAGAAAATTCTTTACCTATGTGTGAGTCATGCCTTGAAGGTAAGATGACTAAAAGGCCTTTTACTGGAAAAGGTCATAGAGCCAAAGAACCTCTAGAGCTAGAACATTCAAACCTTTGTGGTCCGGTGAATGTAAAAGCTAGGGAAGATTATGAACATTTCATCACTTTTACTGATGATTATTCAAGATATGGATACGTTTATTTAATGCCACATAAATTTGAATCTTTTGAAAAGTTCAAAGAATTAAAGGCTAAAGTTTAAAATACATAAAATATAATGATCAAAACATTTCAATTTGATCGAGGTGGAGAGTTTATGGATTTAACTTTTTGGAACTATTTGATAGAACATGGAATAGTATCCTAACTCTCAACACCTAGTACACTTCAGCAAAATGATGTATCACTTTATTGGACATGGTTCAGTCTATGATGAGTTATGTTTCCTTACTTGACTCGTTTTAGGGTTATCTAGTAGAGACTGCAATGTATATCCTGAACTTTGTTGCCTCCAAGAGTGTTACCAAAAGACCTTCGGAGTTATGGAATGGTCATAAAGCTAGTTTACGTCATTTCAGAATCTGGGGTTGTCCAGCACATGTGCTTGAAGCTAATCCTAAGAAATTGAAACCACGTTCGAGGTTTTGCCTATTTGTAGGCTACCCAAAGGGAATGATAGGTGGTTATTTCTTTGATCCTAAAGAAAATAAAGTATTTGTATCGATAAATGCCACTTTTCTTAAGGAAGACCACATAAGGGAGCACAGACCAAGAAGTAGGTTCATCTACTAGGTCAAATCCATCTCAAGTCTTGAGGGAACCTCGACGTAGTGGGAGAGTTGCGAACCCACCTATTCACTATATGGGTTACAATAAGGCAATGGAGGATGTTGACAGAGATGAATGAATCAAAGCCATGGATCTCGAAATGGAGTCTATGTACTTCAATTTAAACTTATAGGTTGTAAATGGATCTACAAGAGAAAATAGGGTGCTGATGGGAATGTGCAAACCTTCAAGGTTAGACTAGTGGCAAAGGGTTATACCTAGGTAGAGGGAGTCCACTACGAGGAGACTTTCTCGCCTGTTACCATGCTGATGTCTATAGGATTCTCTTATCCATTGCCTCATATTATGACTATGAGATATGGCAAATGGATGTCAATACTGCTTTTCTGAATGGCAATCTTGAGGAGACCATTTATAGGGTGCAGCCCGAGGGATTCACAATCCAAGGTCAAGAGCAAAATGTTTGCAAGCTTAATCGATCTATTTATGGAATGAAACAAGCATCTCAATATTAGAACATAAGGTTTGATACTGCAATCAAATCTTATGGCTTTGATCAAAACGTTGATGAGCCTTGTGTATACAAAAAGATCATCAACAGTTCAGTAGTTTTTCTAGTGTTGTATGTGTTAGGATTGATGCTCTAATTCTTGTAAGGTCCTGTAGTTTGTAAACACATGTATGAACAAACATTTGTGATGTAATAATATGAGATATTTTATTCACTACAGTCTATGAAATATGAGATATTTTAGTTGCATTAACCACAAACCAATAAACTAAGATCCCTGGTTGTTGTTGTAACTTAAGCATGTATGTGGAGACATACAAGTGGATGGTGCTTTAAATGATAACCTAAATGGTCTATAGTATATGGATAAAGGAGAGAAACCTTATCCTAGTGACGCTATGAGTGTGGCCCACTTTGTAGATGTTACAAGTGTTGTAAAGTGCTACAAATGGTCTGATCCTGACTATTCATGTATTGGACATGCGAGCGGGAATGCTCTATACAAAGAAGTTTGTATAAGACCAGACCATGAAATGTTTAGTCCCGTTATATAGCACCGTTCATGATAGGGACTTTCATTTCACTAGGATGACCATTGGTAACATAACCTTAATCCTCATTGAGTTGGGAACTACTACCTATGAGGGCAGCCCTTTGATTTGGATGTGTACGAGTGACCAGATCGCCGATTCAAAACTACCACTTTGAGGATTCGTTTGATTGGGGAGCTGGGAACTCAGCTACACAAGACAAAATTCACTCCTTCCCCAAAGCAGCGGTAAGTAGATAAAATTGCTCCCTTAAAAGCTATTCTTGGTCTCGAACAATGTGGCGCCACACCTTCTAATGGTCGAGAAGTGCTTACTCATAGTGGGACTATGATGTATTATTCATTAGAGAAATCAGTGGTACTTAAGGAGTTAAATGTAACTATAGGGGCAAAACGATAAATTGGTTCAGCTATAATTACGAACGATTTGTTAAGGGTCGTCGTTTGTTGATTGGTTATATCCAATGGACATAGAAATATATCTGTAGTGCGAAGAGTGCAACTATCAGTCTTTAGTGAAATGTCTGGCAGTTGACAAATGCGAATATCGTGATTAAAGGGTTTAGTTAGTTATTCACATACCGTTGGAGCTTCAAGCTACAGGTCCACAATGTCCCCTTGGTAGCTCAATGGATTCATGTTGAGAATCAGTTTTTGGGTTAGTTCGAAGTGTTCAAATTAACAAGAGTGAATTTGATTATATATGATATAATTAAATTGATTCAATTATATGTGATATAATTGATTTGATGTATTAGATACAAGCTAGAGATGATGATTCAGGTTGAGAATCAGTTTTTGGGTTAGTATGATTTATATTAAATGCAATAAAAGAGAAAAAAACTATAGTTTATATGTTGCATATGATGTGATATTAAAACTATAGGTTATAAATATAATATGATAAATTAGTTATTATATTTATTTATAATTAAGTCAATTATAAGATAATTGATTTTCGGTTTTTATCTACTAATAATCAAATTAGTGGGAGGTTTTATTCAGTTTTGATAATGGATGGATAAAATGAAAATCGATTTCATTTTTTCAGTAATCCAATGCATTCCAATCGCTTAAAAAAGAGAAAAAATCTATACGATAGTTTTGAGAGAGTAAACGTTCAAGCATCGAGTTTGCTAGACAATAGCTCCTTGCCACTCAACGATCGGGTAACCAAGTTTATACGATAGACTTTCTTATTCTCCCACTTTCTTGATCATTTACTTGATTGTTGAGTTCCTCCTTCCCTCTACCAAATCCATACAGAGCCATAACCTCATGGATTCTCACACCGAAAATATCAAGGTAACTGTGTGGTCATGTCAAGTTTCTTGTTCGAGGGTTGAGGATCGAGTTTTAAACAATTTGTTCGAGTATCTACCAGTTCGAGTTTACTAAGTTTGTTCGTTGCGTTCGTACGTTTGATCGAGTTTTCTTCGACGCTTAGCTGATTGATCGAAAGTATACTAAAAGAAAAGTTCTTCAAAGGTTTGTCTTAACTTGATCCCTTTGTGTTTATTCCACGAAGCAATGTTGTAATTTACTCATTGATGCATAACTGTTGTTGTTTTATTGTAAATGACTTTGTTCTTTCACAGTGGGGTTTGAAATAATTTGCTTCCGCTTTAGTTCAGAGCCAAGTTAGCATTATTCTGGAGACGTTGCTAGAATTATTCTTTGAGACATTGCTAGAAAGCTTCTTGCACTTCGTAAGCAACGCTGTTTCGAACAAGGTTGATTACACCCTTACAATTCTCATCAACGAGTTGCAGCATTCCAATCCTTGCTGAAAAGTAAGAAGAAGAAGGTTGGTGAGGCAAATGTTGCTTCATCATCTAAAAAGTTCCTTAAAGGTTCAACCTCAGGAACTAAGTTTGCACTTCTCTTTCAGCACTAAAAATGGAAGAAGAAGAGGGGTAGTAAGGGGAAGGGGAATGTGCCTGCAAACCCACAACTTGCCACTTCGTGGGTAGGCAACCAGTGCTGGTTGAAAAGGAAAAATGTTTCTACTGCAACCAAGATGGGCACTGAAAGTGGAACTGCCCTCATATGTTGAAGGAGAAGAAAAAGGCCAAGGCTAATCAAGGTAAATGTGATTTACTGGTTTTGGAGACTTATTTAGTGGAGAATGATGATTCTGTCTAGATTATAGACTCTAGGGCCACTAACCATGTTTGTTTCTTCTTTTTAGGGATTAAATCCTAGCGGCAGGCTTGATGCTGGAGAGATGACATGCGAGTAGGCACCGGGCACGTCGTCTTAGCTGTGGTAGTGGGAGGCCTCCAGTTGACTTTACAGAATAGATTTATCATTTGGATGATGTATATATTGTTCCCGAGTTACAGAGGAACTTGATTTCTATAAAGTCATTGCTTGAATGTAAAAAACACGCTTAACTTTTCAGTAAAGAAAGTGTTTATTTTTGAAAGATGGTGTTGAGATATGTTCAGCTAAACTGGAAAATAATTTGTATGTGCTAAGGCCGTTAGCAACAAATTCCCTCCATAACATAGAGATTTTAAAACTACCATATCTCAAAATAAACGACTTAAAGTTTTCACTAAAGAAAATGACCAACTTTGGCACCTTCGATTAGGCCACATCAATCTCAATAGGATTGAGAGGTTGGTCAAGAATAGACTTCTAAACGAGTTAGAGGAAAATTCTTTACCTATGTGCGAGTCATGCCTTGAAGGCAAAATGACTAAAATTCCTTTTATTGGAAAAGTTTATCGAGCCAAAGAGCCTCTAGAGCTAATACATTTCAGACCTTTATGGTTCGATCACTATGCAAGTCAGGGGAGGCTATGAGTATTTCATCACTTTTACTGATGATTCTTCAAGGTATGGGTATGTTTATTTAATGCAAAAAAGTCAGAATCCTTTGAAAGGTTCAAAGAGTTCAAGGCTGAAAGTTGAAAACACATTAGATAAATGGATTAAAACATTTCGATCTGATGAGGGTGGAGAGTTTTTGTGTATTCTGAGTTCCAGAACTATTTAATAGAACATGGAATCGTTTCCCAACTCTTAGTACCTGGCACACCTCAGTAGAATGGTGTATCGGAGAGGAGAAACAGAACTTTGTTGGACATGGTAGGTCGAGGATGAGTTACACTTTCTTACCAGACTCGTTTTGGGATTTTTGTAGTAGAGACTGAAACATACATCCCAGTTGTTTTTCCCTTCAAGAGTGTTGCCAGAAACACCTTTGGAGTAGTGGCACGGGCGTAAAGCTAGTTTGCGTCACTTCTCCATTTAGGGTTGCCCAGCACATGTGCTTGAGGCTAATCCTAAGAATTGGAACCACGTTCAAGGTTGTGCCTATTTGTAGGCTACTCCAAAGGGACATGAGGGGGTTACTTTTATGATCTTAAGGAAAACAAGGTGTTTGTGTTGACAAACACTACCTTCCTTGAAGATGGTCATATAAGAGAGCACAGTTCGAGAAGTAAAATCGTGTTGCGTGAGCTTTCTAACGAAATTACTGAAACTTCACCAAGAGTTGTTGAAAAGCCTGCTACATCAACAAGAGTTGTTGATGGAAGTTCGTCTAATAGGTCAAATTCATCTCAAGAGTTAAGGGAACCTCGACGTAGTGGGAGGGTTGTGAACCCACCTGTTCGCTATATGGGTTTAACTGAAATCCTGGTTATGGTAGCCGATGGTGAAGTTGAGGATCCATTATCTTACAAGAAGGCAATGGAGGATGTTGACAAAGACGAATGGGTCAAAGCCATGGATCTCGAGATGGAGTCTATATACTTCAACTCCATATGGGATCTTATAGATCAACCTGATGGGCTTAAACCTATAGGTTGTAAATGGATCTACAAAAGGAAACGGGGTGCTGATGGGAACGTGCAAACCTTCAAGGCTAAACTTGTGGCAAAGGGTTATACCCAGATCGAGGGAGTTGATTATAATGATACTTTCTCGTTTGTTGTCATGCTTAAGTCTATCTACATTCTTCTATCCATTGCCTCATATCATGACTATGAGATATGGCAAATGGATGTCAAGACTACCTTCCTAAATGGTAATCTTGAGGAGATCATTTACATGGTGCAACCCGAGGGATTCATAGCCTAAGGTCAGGAGGAAAAGGTTTGCAAATTGAATCGTCCCATTTACGAACTGAAACAGGCATCTCGATCTTGGAACATAAGGTTTACTACTGTGATCAAATCTTATGGTTTTGACTAAAACATTGATGAGTCGTGTGTCTACAAGAAAATCATCAACAGTTCAGTAGTTTTCCTAGTATTGCATGTAGACAATATCCTACTCATTGGGAATGACGTAGGTTTACTTTTCAGTTAAGAACTGGCTAGTGACCCAATGTCAAATGAAAGATTTGGGAGAAGCTCAGTTTGTTCATGGAATTCAGATCTTTCGAGTTCGAAAGAACAAAGTGCTAGCATTGTCTCAGGCATCGTACATTGACAAGATTATGATCAAATACGCGATGCAAAACTCCAAAAGGGGCATGTTGCCTTTTCGGCACGGTGTTACATTGTCTAAGGAACAGTGTCCTAAGAAACCTTGAGAGGTTGAGACAATGAAACAGGTCCCTTATGCACCTGTCTTTGGCAGTTTAATGTACGTGATGTTATGTACTAGACCTGAAATCTGCTATGCTGTGGGGATAGTTAGTAGATATCAGTCTAATCCAAGACAGAGTCACTAGACAGCCGTCAAGAACATCCTTAAGTATCTTCGAAGAATTAGGGACTACATGCTTGTGTATGGTTCTAAGGATTTGATCCTTACAGGATACACGGACTCTGATTTTCAGACTGATAAGGATTCTCGAAAATCTACTTTAGGATCAGTGTTCACTCTTAACGGAGGGGTTGTTGTGTGGCAAAGCCACCGAACAAGGGTGCATCGCTGACTCCACCATGGAGGTAGAGTATGTAGTGGCTTGTGAAGCTGCTAAGGAGGTCGTTTGGCTCAGAAAGTTCCTTTACTGATCTGGAAGTTGTTCCAGACATTTCTAGGCCTATCACCCTTTATTGTGACAATAGTGGTGCTATGGAAAATTTCAAGAGAGCCTTAGAGTCACAAGTGATAACTTGTAGAAATACAGGTTTATTTATACTGCTTTATTTAGATATTGCGGTAAAAGAGAGGAAAGTTTGCGCTAATCGTATGGAAATTAACTAAGAAATGCAAGAATTATAAGTTGTCGTCAATACACCCACTGACACCATTGCGATGGTAGAAAAGAATATTTCAAGTCTGTTTTGCAAAAAATCAAGTCATCGTATGTGTTCATGGCTCAGAGAAAAAAAAATTCACTGCATCACGACATCGCATTGCGCCCATCATTCAGGAATGAATAGACGATCAACGCAAATGACGGCGCATGCGACAATTGATTAAGAGCTTTGCGATCAATGCAACTTCAATCGCATGCGGTAATAAAACACAACACCGCATGCGGGCACATGATCGAAAGATGCAAATGAGCAATGCAATCGCGGAAGATTTTGACACGTGTACAACTAAGAGTTTGTGCATTTTCGAGGATTGATTGCATAAACAGAAGGAATATTTATTCCACCATTTTTGGAATTTCCATAACAACAAATGTGAAGACCACACGTAGAGAGTCAGAGCATTCATCTATAAAATATCTTCAAGAGAATTCACTGAAAGATATACTTGATACGAGGCTATTTTGATATTTTTATATTGAGAGAGAGACTGACCTGACTGCTGATCGTAAAAGATCCAGGAAGAAAAAAGGTAAGGCTAAGAGGTGAGTCTCAGGCGAATCATTCCAAATCTCAGCCGTGAAGCTCTGTACCTAGATCAACTCTACCGGTTTGAGCAAGTCTGAGAGGGAAGATCATCCTTCCATTCACTTCATACGCCGGCAAGCGATTTTTCCATCCAGATCTATGTCAAGACGTTGGCACTCTTCTATATTTGTTTCTATCTCTATCATTAATTGTATCTCATCTTCTTAGTCTAAATCATTCACACCATGTATCAGACGCTTGATTCTATAATTAAATGTCATGATCATTTTCATCTCCATATTTCCGTCTACGTCTGTTCCTCCATTAATCGCTTTCTCCACGATGTTTTCTTAATCCCATGGTAATTAAAATGAATTAAACAAGTAAACTAATTTGTGCAAAGAAATAAATATGTTTAGCTAAAGCATGCTAGATGGCATCTTCACCTGTGAGAGCATAAGTGAAGATGCCTTTCTGATCTGTCGAGAGAAGGTTAGAAGAATGCATTAACTAAAGCGAGAAGAACTTCCAGAGATGGAAGCAACCTTGCGTTCATTACGTTCATCCCTGTTTCACCCTAGACATGTGGGAACACAGTCGATCACCGAGAGGTGTACGCCAAGGGAAAGTGGAGCCATAGTTATATCTTTAACGCAATTAATGAACTTGCGATGTTTGTATTGATTATCTTTTCTCTTTCTGTTTCGTACATAAAGCCTTGCCACCACATAACACGATTCTTTGTATAATCTTCATAGTCAATCTCAAACTCGGTATCATGTATCATGTAACCTCTATCTTGTATCATCATAGCTTAGATTTACTTTTCTCGCAACTATACTCTACAGTATATTTTACATTACTGGACCTTTACTTTACCGCATATTTTACTTTACCACAATTTTAAATACCTGCATAAACCAATCTTTTATTAATTAAAAAAACCCCCGGTCGCATATATCATGAATGTAAGACAATTAACCTAAAACAATCCCTGTGTTCGACCTCGGATCACTTCGAGAAACTTGCGGTGGAATTATACTTGGTTTCAATGCAAGGAAACTTATGACAACACATAGTATACTACAATCATTTCGTTACTAACGCATACATCTAGAAGTAGTATCACATATCATTGCATCATCACATTATGCGCTTACAAGTAGTATCTTGTATTATAATCATCCATGCGTTGTATGACATAAGAAGAATAAGAAGATAAATTTTATGCGTTACAACAAACGCGACAAGCATATAGAGTGGAAATACCATCTCATTAGAGAGATTGTGCATCGAGGGGACGTGATTATCATGAAGATACCTTCGGAGCACAACTTTGCTGATCCATTTACGAAGGCTCTCACAGCTACAGTATTTGAGGGTCACCTACAGAGCATGTGTCTATGAGACCGACTGCAACTAGACTAGGGCAAGTGAGAGTATTGTTGTACTAGACCTTTGTGCCCTAGTTTATTTTTTTGTACTTGTAATTATCTTGTACACCCTCTAGCTTTAGGACAAGTGGGAGATTGTTGGGGTTAATGCTCTAAATCTCGTAGGGACCGGTAGTTTGTAAACGCATGTATGAACAAACATTTGTGATGTAATAATATGAGATATTTTATTCACTACAGTCTATGAAATATGAGATATTTTAGTTGCATTTATTAGTGCTACAAATGGTCTGATCCTACCCATTCATGTATTGGACATGCGAGTGGATGCTCTATACAAAGAAGTTTGTATAAGACCAGACCACGAAATGTTTAGTCTCGTTATATAACGTCGTTCATGACAGAGACTTTCATTTCATTAGGATGACCATAGGTAACATGACCTTAATCCTAAGTAAGTTGGGAACTTTTGTCTATGAAGGCAATCCTTTGATTTGCATGGGTAAGAGTGGCCAGATCGCCGACTCAAACCTACCACTTTGAGGATTTGTCTGATTGGGGAGATGGGAACTCGGCTACATAAGACGAAATTCACTCCTTCCTTGAAGCAGGGGTAAATAGATAAATTACTCCCTTAAGGGCTAAGTCTGAGGTTTGAACAATGTGGCGCTACACCTTCTCATGACCCAAGAAGTGTTTACTCATAGTGGGACTGTGATGTATTGTTCATTAGAGGAGTTACTTTGTCTAAGAAACAGTGTCCTAAGACACCTCAAGAGGTTGAGGAGATGAGGCTGGTCCCCCATGCATCTGTCGTGAGTAGTTTGATGTATGCGATATTATGTACTAGACCTAACATCTGCTATATAGTGGGGATAGTCAGTAGATACCAATCTAATCCAAGATTTGATCACTGGAAAACCGTTAAGAACATCCTCAAGTATCTACGGAGAATGAGGGACTACATGTTTGTGTATGGTTCTAAGGATTTGATCCTTAGAGGATACACGAACTTTGATTTTAAGACTGATAGAGATTTTAGAAAATCTACATTAGGATCAGTGTTCACTCTTAACAGAGAAGCAGTAGTATGGCAAAGCACCAAGCAGAGTGCATCACTGACTCCACCATGGAGGTTGAGTATGTAGCAACTTTTGAAGCTGCTAAGAAAGCCATTTGGCTCAGGAAATTGCTGACTGATCTGGAAGTTATCCAAACATGTCAAAGCCCATCACACTTTATCGTGATAATAGTGGTGCTATGGCTAATTCCTAAGAGCCTAGGAGTCATAAGCACGACAAGCACATAAAGCGAAACTATCATCTCATCCGAGAGATTATGCATCGAGGGGACGTGATTGTCACAAAGATAGCTTTGGAGCACAACATTTTTTATCTATTTATGAAGGCCCTCATGGCTACAGTGTTTGAGAGTCACCTGCAGAGTATAAGCCTATGGGACAGACCATGCCTGGACTAGGTCAAGTGGGAGATATTGTACTGGACGTGTTATGCCCTAGTTTATTATTTTTGTACGTTGTATTTTATTATATTTTACACCCCACTAGCTTTAGGTTAAGTGGAAGATTGTTGGGGTTGATGCCCTAAATCTCGTAGGGTGCTATAGTTTGTAAACAATGTATGAACAAACTCTCTATGTAATTAATAAAATATATGATATTTTATTCACTTTGTCTAAAAAAATATCTGATATTTTAGTTGCATTAACCACAAACCAATAAACTAAAATCCCAAGATATCATTGTAACTTAACATGTATGTGGAGACATATAGGTGGATTCATGTTTAAGTGATAACCTAAATGGTCTATAGTAGATGGATAAGGCTTAGGTACTTGATGACATGTTAGAAATGCATGTCATCTTAGGCCTTTTATTTAGAATTATGAGGGTTTTTAAGCAGAATATGCGGCAATTATGTTAGAAATTCACGAGAAAATGAGCTTGCAGCGATCAGCATTAAGAATCTCGGCTAACCATTATTATGTGTTATTATGCGTTCAATTGTCTATTTTGTAGCTAACGCAGGAAGTGGACGCAATGCGGAAGCTGGGACTACCGCATAGACGACCGCCCATGTGGAGAAACTCTCCATCACAAAGCCGAACGCATTCGATCAACGCATGGGTGTTGCAGTAATTAGTCGTATGCGGCCATCGCATGGGAGTTGTGATCGTCAAGCGATTGTGGTCATCGTGTAAAAGTTGCGGTATTAAGCGAATATGGTCACTAAACGATTGCGGCTACACGATAACGCATAATAGAGGGATCAGCGCCAGGTTGGTGGAATGAACGCATCAACGCATATCTGGGGAAAAGTAAAAGATGATGTTGACATTTCACCTACCACGTCGTTAGCAGCATAGATTCAGAAAGGACTAACGCACCGCGAATGTCAGAATCAGAGCAGTCCATTAATATTGTTGGCGATCCAAGCTCTATATAAAGAAGCCGATGAGTAGAAGTTCAACTTATCCAAAGATTTTGCCTAAGGTTCGCCTTAAGGTGGATCCAGGCTTTTCCTTCCAATCCAAAAAAATGCGTGAGAAGAAAGCTTGAGAGTTCTTCATCTCCCTCTTCCATTCCGAGTGACGACCGAAGCCTTCGATTGGAGTTAAATCTTGAGAGAGTCGGCTCCACCGCCCTTCCATGGCACCATTGGTAGCCTTGACGCACATCCACTGAAGCATGTCATTGCTTCCAGCCGGTAATTTCATTTTCTCTTCTTTTCTTATATTGTATTGTATTATATTTTATGATTAAGGAAGTAATACATTATGTGTTCAATGCATTTCTATGTTTCCTTCGATTCCATCTCCATCTTCTTACTTAGCATCTTTAACTTTCATTGCATCACTTAGTGAGATTGCTAAAGTATCGCATACTTAGTCATGTGGATTAAGGATATGAATCATGTAGCAAACCACCGAGAGGTGTGCATTGTATGAGTGTGTGAGTAAACCTTATTTGCTTAGTGTTAAGCTGTAGCAACGTTTGTCTATAGGCGGATGCAATGCTTGTTTATGAGTAAAGTCAGGAACAACTAACGGCCCGGGAGGGTAAGTGGTTGGTCGCATTAAGCAATGTAAGCTATTATTCACTAGAGATAGGAATAATCTTATGTCAGCAAAGTTCATGCGGTTACCTTGTCTTATGAGCACATCATTCATCATTTAGGCATACTTGAGAGAGTAGTCTAAAATCCAAATCTAAGACTC
>NW_024065143.1:25014-26176 GCF_009727055.1 Benincasa hispida
CGTCCACGGAATTTTAGTTTTCGAGTAATTGACATCTAATTTCCCATCATCAGTACTAATCCTAGTGACATTACGAGTATGGCTCACTTTGTAGGTGTTACAATTGTTGTAAAGTGCTACAAATGATTTGATCTTGATCATTCGTGTATTAGACATGCGAGCGAGGATATTCTATACAAAGGAGTTTGTATAAGACCAGACCACGAAATGTTTAGTCTTATTATATAACATCGCTCATAATAGAGACTTATAATTCCTCAGGATGACCATAAGTAACATGACCTGAATCCTGAGTGAGTTGTGGACTCCGGCATATGAGGGCGGTCCTTTGATTTGTATGGGTAAGAGTGGCCAGATCGCCAACTCAATAAGCTTACCATTTTGAAGATTTGTCTGATTGGTGAGCTGGGAACACAGCTATACAAGATGGAATTCACTCGTTCCCCGAAATAGGGGTAAGTAGATAAATTGCTCCCCTAAAGGCTTATTCTGGATCTTGAACAATGTGGCGCCACACCCTCTCTTGGCTCGAGAGGGGTTTAGTCATAGTAAGACTATGATCTATTGTTCACTAGAAGAATCAGTGGTATTTAAAGAGTTAGATGTAACTACAGGGGCAAAACGGTAGTTTGGCCTAGCTATACTTTCGAGCAATTTGCGAATGGTCATTGTACTATTGATTGGTTATATCCAATGGACATAGAAATATATCTGTAGTGCGAAGAGTGCAGCTGTCGGTCTTTAGTAGAGTGCCCGATAGTCGACGAATGGTGAATATTGTAATTAAAGAGTTTAATTAATTATTTATATGTCATTGGAGCTTCAAGCTACAGGTTCATGAGGTCTTCTTGGTAGCTCAAAAGGATTTAGTTGAGAATCAGTTTTTTGATTAATTTCAATTGTCCATTTAATAGAGGGAATTAATTATATAATTTTTTTAATTATATAAAATATAATTTTCATAATGTATTTGATACATTATAGCTATATGAGGGGAAATAAATATTTGAATGAGATTTAAATATATTTTCTATCAATGTGATTCATAGTTGTTAAATTTAATATAAATCATTTAAATTTAATATAAATGAGATTTATATTAAATGTTATTTAAAAGATAAAAGAAACTATAGTTTATAATGTATGTGATATAATATTAAAA
>NW_024065143.1:26487-28030 GCF_009727055.1 Benincasa hispida
CCTATAGGTTAATCGTTCATTTATTTTGATGCAACATATCAACTATTAATGTAAATATAATATGATAAAGTTGTTATTCATATTTAATTTATATTATTTTATTATTATATTTGATAATATTCCCCATCTTTCTCTCCAACCACTTTAGTGGGTGGTTATGGTTTTTTATGGCAAAAAGGAGAATAAAAAGAAAAAACCATTTTTCTTTCTTTCTCGGAATGTTGTTGTATTGGATGACTTGAGAAAACTACACGAGTGTTCAACTGTTCTTGTGTTCTTGAGAGACTTCTCAATTATTTCTTCCTCACCAAAACAATACTAATGTTTCCTAGTGGTGGTATCCAATTGGTCATTTGAATTATGTTCATGATTTTCACCGGGAAGAGGAAACGTGAAGTTTGGAGTCTTCAAGAGTAAGCCTCCTATTCCCTTTTTTCTCTTCTATTTTATTAAGCATGTTGTGTTTCTAAATTAAATACATGATTCTGTATGTCTCTTAAATTTTTATATTCTGTAAAATTGGGAAGATCCGTCACTTCCGCTCAAAGGCCCTTCAAATGAATCCTTCAATTGGTACCGAAGCCTTTAGGTTTGAACCCTAATTTTCTCCTAATTTTCAGAAGCTTTTTTTTTACGGTGCACTAGTGGGATTTTCTTTTTGATGCATTATATTCATATGATGAATGTTTGGGCTAATGGATTGCATTAATGGATAATTTTGGGATTGGATTGTATAGTTTATGGCTTTCTATTGGGAATTTGGTTCTGTAAAAGCCCATATTTTAGGACATAAGAGTCTGTCAATTCACATGTTGAGTCATTCGTAGATGTTCCCGACTTGTTAGTGGAGAATTCGAGGCGGAAAAAATGATGAAGTTTCGAAGAAATTCGAATCTGTACAGTGGCGACTGTACAATAGCATCGCGACGATGTGATGCGGCGGACAAAGAAATTTTTCGTAGCGTCGTGACTCTTCGAGAAGAAGATTTCACGCGGTTTTACTCTGGTTTAAGCATGATTTGTGGTCTGTCGGTCTGGTTTGGTTCGTGGGCTCTTTCATTCGAGCTGTTTAGGTTCATCTGGACCGGTTCCTGATCTGGTTCAAGTGGTTTAAGGCCCGGTTCACCTGTTTTGAACCGAATGACTTCTTTTTTTTTGTAATAATTAGCCTTTTGTTTATATTTTTTTAGAAGTCCAATCTCGATCCGTTAATTGCTTTTAACATTATATATATGTGATGTATGAATTTCAGTTATAATTATATGCCATAAAGTGTTGGGGTTGATGCCCTAAAGTCTCGTGTTCTGTAGTTTGTAAATAGTTTGTACGAACGTTTGTGTTGTTAATATATGATATTTACTTCACATCTTGTATTTTGCTCATTTACTTGTTTTATTTTCTTTACCACAAACCAATAAACATAAAATCCATGGTTATCTATATATGACTCAAGCATGTATGTGGTGACATACAAGTGGATCATGTCTTGAGTGATAACCAAAATGGTCTGTAGTATATGGATATAAGAGGGAAACCTTATCCT
>NW_024065144.1:0-15302 GCF_009727055.1 Benincasa hispida
GAGAGATAAAGTACCCTAAGTTTATATATTTCTATTTTGCAATGATGCCTCAATGAGTCAGGACAAAATATCGTTGGGTTTATCAGTTGCCCTTTAACTAATGAGACATAATGATCAACATTGGCAGAAACCAACTCTTTTATAACTGAACTAACAGCCACCATTTTTTGGTCCAGAGTCCCACACTAATGCGCTTACCGTTAGAGAAAAGATTAGATTAGGGACAAAGAGACGTAAGTTACTTAATCCTTCTTACAGTTAGATCATATTATAGAAACGCGTAAAACTGTCATCCTTTTAGAGGGAACACTCCCAGGGTGCCTCGAGGCGATGCGCAAGTTAACTTTATTGCGTACCTAACGAGGGAGATCGAAGGATATGCTATCACACTTCCCGCTCCCATCTTACTATGAACACATTCTTCTCCATCCACCTGATTATTGACCTACCCAAACATCATCTGTCTGGGTGGGGTCACGCCAAAGGTGCCACTGAGGCCGAGGATAGTCTCACGGAGTTGGACTATTTAAGAGAAAAGTGATAAAGGTTTAGTGAAGCATCTTATGCCCCAAGTATCCTCCTACTGAATGTTCTACCTAGGGATTTCATTAAACCTAGACAATTTGGCTACTGATTTAGTCTAAGTCATTTTTGAACTCTAACTCATAAACAACGTGTTTATGAAATATGAACCAAGTTCAAGTAGTCACTTTTTAAACACTTTAATGGACTGTCCTTAACTTGCATGCATGCATCAAATCTATCTAAATTCATCTTTCCAGGGTAAGTTTCCCAGGTAGGGGTGTTATGTTTTCCGTCAATTTAAATACCCCAACCTAGATAGAACCCGCCTTAGACAAAAGGTCCTTTATAGATAGATTTGCTACACTTTAACCTTTTATTAGCCAATTTTAATCCTATTAAACTGATTAAAAGATTAAAGCCTTTAGGTTGCTAATCTTATTAGAAGCGGTGATTCTTTAGGTCTATGTGATCCATGTTTTTAAACATTTTAAAACCATGAATTAACTTATGTGAGCATGCATTGTCTTCTTATTTCTTTTTAGTTCTAATTTCTTCCTTTAACTCTTAAAAAGAAAACAACTAAAAAATATTGCGCATAACGAGGCATTTTATAACATTTATAAATTAACCTATGTGTTCATGCTTCATGCAATGTCTGGTCATTACTATAACTTTATATAACGCGTAATAACCCAAACAAACATGCTAACATTCACCCTTATACTGTATAACTATTTATATTAAAGATAATGGCATGTCAATGCTTTTTATGCATGCATAAATATATAACTGTTTATATATTATGATGCGATGAGCATGGCTCTTTTACATAATTAAAATCATGCTTCTCTAAATTACAAAAATACAATAAAGATGATGCATGCGACGCATTGCATAAATCTAAGGTGGGATTTACTATATGTGCATACCATATGACATATAAAAACATACATCGCATTGTAATAGAACAAAGGATTAATGGACCGGGATGAGCCTTTTTAAACCAAAAACAGAGAATGAAAACCCTATCTATTACATTTTTTTCTCGAGCAAATTTTGTTCACAGGCGAACCAGGTCTTGAAACCGCCAGGAGGTCTTTAGTCGTTGTAGGCAAACTCCAGCAGCGTAGGACGATCGTTCAGCACGCAGTAGACGATAGGAACATAAAGATAAACGATTACGTAGACGATGACGAGGCTGCGAAGCCTGATCGTTCCCATGCGGAAGCCTGATCGTTTAGTCAGTTACTAAGTGATGAAGCTTGCTAACCTAAACGATCGTTCTAGTGCGCTTTAACGATAGACTGAGTGAGCGTCTCATTGTCTAATCGATGCGTGCAACTTGGTAAACAATTATACCTTTGCTGATCTAAGCGATCATTTAGTCAGTACTAAGCGATGTGAAGCTTGCTAACCTAACCGATCATCTAGGCGCGAGCATTAAAACGATACTCAGCGATCGCCGTTGCCCGATCGTCAATCCGATACGACCAACTCTTGATTGCATACCCCATCGTTTAACCGATGCGTTTCAACCGCGATCACATACTCCATCTTCACGATGCGATGGAATACGATGCGTAGAAACTTCTTCTGCACGATGGCGATCAACCCTAGATCGCCTCCTTCCTCGAAGAGCCGCAACCTTTCCCATATCTTCGACAAAATGACTCAAAACTTTAAACATTTTGAATAAAGACTCGATTACAATTATTTATACCCAAAAACACAGGGGCCTTTATAAACAACTGCAAATGTAAAAGGAATAAAACAAATCGAGGCAAATCATCCCCGAAAACATCCATTAATCCGGCACATCCATAACAAATTTAACATTGAAAATAGTTGTAGAAATGCGCCCACCATGAATGTATACGTTATTTCGTTGCAACAGATGAAATCGGAGTATCAGAAGCCTGGCTCTGATCCAATTGAAGGATTCTAGATCTCATACTGAGAGTTCCATGAGTGGGTTCAGATCGCCCAGATTTCACAGTGATCGAAACACAAAAGATATACATTCAACACTAACAGTTATGCATATAAACCTAATTATCGGCATGCTCAGAACACAATAATTAACAGGGAAAGGGTTTATACCAGTTGAAGACTCTCTTCGCACATCTAAACCCTAAGCAGCGAAAACCCTCCAACGGATCTACCAACACTCGGCATAGAAGAGATAGAGAAAGCATCAAGTGTTCATGTAGAGGGTGTTGAATGTCCTCCTAATCTAAGTCAATACTCTCTAGCAAGGGACAGAACAAGAAGAATATAGTTCCTCCAGCCAGATATGCAGACACAAACTACATGAATCTTGTGTTGAATGCCAATGTGGCTCCTAATGATCAAGAACCAACCACTTTTGAAGAAACTTTGGGTGGTTCTGATGCCAGATTGTGGATTGAGGCTATGAATGAGGAAATTGACTCTTTAAAGGTTAATGACACTTGGTCTCTTGCTTCTCTTACTAAAGGATGCAAACTAATTCAATCAAAGTGGATCTTCAAACTAAAAGAGGGTATCACTAAAGATTAGAAGCCTAGATATAAGGCAAGATATTTGCTAAGGGTTTTACTCAGAGATAGGATATTGACTATACTGAAATCTTCTCTCCTGTTGTAAAACACACTATAATCAGACTTCTTCTATCTTTGGTAGCCCAACGTGATCTTGAATTGGATCAACTAGATGTAAAAACAACATTCCAACATGGATATCTAGAAGAAACAATCTATATGCAACAACCTCAAGATTATGAAGTTAAGGGAAAATAAGACTTGTATTGCCTCTTGAACAAGTCAGTCTATGGATTTAAACAGTCTCTAGATGCTGGTATAGAAGATTTAATGACTATGTTGCTAGCCCGGGGTTTCAAAGGAGCTTTCATGACATGTATGCATATATAAACTCTACCACCTATAAAGGAAATGGCTACTTACTTTTATATGCTGATGATATGCTCCTTGCATGGAGGCCTTTTGAGCAAAAAATTTGACATGAAGGACTTAGGTGAATAAAGGAAAATCCGAGGCATTGACAATATGAGAGATAGAGGCTCATCTACCCTAAGCATTAATGAAGCATCCTATTGATATACCTCATGGTCTCAACAAGACCTGATCTATCCTACTTAGCTAGCCTTGTGAGCAGACATATGTCCAACCATGGTAAAAGGCATTGGGTGTTGGGTTTTATGTCTTAAAACTCGTGGTTTGTAAACAATAAAACTTATTTCTGAAAATTCAATAAGTTGTTATTGAATATATGTATTGCTTATTTTCGTTTTAGAAATAAATCCAATAAATTAAAAGATTCATGACTATTACATGAGTACGTGAACTTTATGTAGAGACATAAAAGTGGATCAGGTTCAAACAAATAGTCAAAATGATCTATAGTATATAAGTAAGGTTGGGTGACTTATTCTGGTCACTCTTAGATCCTAAGACAACAAAATTAGCCTAATAAAGACTAATCCAATAAATTAATTTAAACATCAAATCTAAAGCAATATTTGAAAGTAAAGACAACATCAAAGGGTTGAATAAGTACAAGCTTTTTTACTATGGATAATCTGAGTTTTGAAGAACATTACAAGCCATTTTATAGGCCAAATGGTCGTCGATAGACCAAGAAATTCAAAAGTCATTTAAATACAATTATTTCTAAATTGTAGAAAATAACATCTAGAAACTTGAAACTTAATTGCATACTAAATTATAAGTCTAAATGATAAACTAGGAACGTAGAAAGCTTCAAATTGTCTTAAATATCTCTTCTAGAAGGGGGCAAAGTAGATATGCATGTTTGACAAGGTTTGACATCATATTTCCCCATGCAGTGCACACTTGACAGTATTTTCTTCAAAAAATTTACACACTTTTTTTGACAACAGTGTCATCTTCCAAAATATAGGACTTTTCCCGTGCCATCTTCATGCCATTCTCTTCTTGACTCATTGAAGTAATATTATATAAAAAAAAATTTCTCAAAATAATTTTTCGGTTCTTTGAATTTGCTAGTTTTTGAAGATGTAGTGTGAATTCCTCTTGAATCTTATTTACCTTGCTTCTTGTAATTGGTCCTTTAGGTACATGCAATGGTTCAATAGTTGAATTCACATAAGAGAGATTCTTCCCTTAAGTGCTGACTCTGGGTCTTGAACAAGGGATCCCACCCTCTCATTGGCGTGAGAGGGACTCAGTTTGTTGATCGGATCATAAACCAATTGTTCATTAGAGGATCAGTGGGACTTAAAGAACAAGAGGTAATCTTGGGGGTAAAACGGACATTTGACCCAGCCATTATTACGAATAACTTGTGAAGGGTTAACTTACTAATCATGGTTATATTGAATGGACAAAATATGTCTACAGTGAAGAGAGTGCAACTATGGGCTTTAGTGGAGTGACCCATTAGTTAACGAATTGGAGTTAATTCGGTGTAAGAAGTTTAGTCAATTAATCTCGGATCGTTGGAGTCCATGATTTGTAGTCCACAAGATACCTTTGTGCTCGTAAATGGATTAACTTTAGAACAGCGTGATAAGTTAATTTGAAATGTTCAAATTAGAATTAAGGGAATTAGTAATTATATGAGATATAATTGTGTGTTTAAGTTTTGAATTAAACGCAATTAGAGAATTAATTAATATTTAAATATGATTTAAATATTAATTCATGAAGGTGGATTTTATGTAAAATTAATTTAATGTTTGATATTGAATTAATTGGAATTAATTAAATTATTTAATTAATTATTTATTATTAATTTTATTAGAAAATTAATTTATGAAATTAATTTTGTAAAATTAATAAAATTTTTAGTTTTGAAAATCAAATTGATTTTAGAAATCAAATTTGAAAAAATCGAAAAAGAGAAAAAAGAGAAAAGTTGGATTTCTCCACTCACCTTCAAGTAGCTCACACCAAACCCACTCGACTCTAGCTTCAATACTCCAAGCATGAACTGCATCTCATGCAGGCTTCTCCTTTGCATGATAGTCCTATAATATATAGAGAAGATTGAAGTGGAATTCAAGCATGCATCAGTTGAGCTTGCTGAAAAATTCGAGTTGAAGAAAGTGTTCTTCAAGTGGTGCATTAGTGTGTTCTTCTTCAAATTCCCTTCATTCAAGCTTATTTTGAGTCCTGCAACTCAATCTAAAGCTCCAAGAGAATAGTAGGGAAGATCTTGAGGTGGTTCACAAGAAGATTTGGAGAAGATTTGCAGCTAAATTTGTGATTCAATAGGTTCTACATAGGTATTACTTAAAATGGAGAGATACAAATTTTAAAGATTCATATGTAAGACCCTAACACTAAATCTAAAGTGGAAGGTTAAATAGAGAAGAAAAATCCTAAGTAAGGATATTGGGACAAAGAGTGGAAAACATTAATACTAAATTATCCAAAAAGGTGACCAAAAGACCAAACGCATATGGGAGGCTTAAATATGTTGAACTCAAGAGTGCAAGGAGGATGGAAGGAAGAAGACTTGAAAAATGGCCAAGGGCTTGCATACAACAAACGCAAGGGCATGTAAACACGAGCAAGGCATGCGTTGGAGGCATGCGTCGAGTGAGCATGCTAGGCGCGCGGCCATGCGTCGAGGCCAAGCGCGCAGCCCATGCGTCGAACATGTATGCCCCCTGCCTATGTGTCGAACGGGCAAGCCGGACGCGCATCCTATGCGTCAAGCGCTACCAAGTCTGCCGAGCAGCCATGTGTCGATGCCTTATGCCAAGCGCATGCCCATGCGGCGAGACACACCCACGCGACCGAGCGCGCCTATGCGACCGAGCATGCCTATGCGACCGAACGTGCCTATGCGGCCAAGCGCACAAGCGCCTAGGCAGCACACCTATGCGTCGATGGTTAACACCGTGCATCCATGCTTAGTAGGCCGAACAAGCATACCTAGCAAGCCATGCGTCGAGGGTGAGCGGCCACCCTATGTGTTGGTGATGGCCGACTCATGTGATGGCTAAATGGGACTTTGATGAAGGAAGGTTGAGTTGTTATGCTTTAAGGACAAAAGGTAAGGCTAATTGGTGGGAAAACACTAAAAAGATGCCAATAGTTATACGAGCATAAGTCTTAAACAATTTAAGTAGAGAAATATGTTTAAGTATTTAAGTAATTTAGGTAGAAAAAGGAGGATCACACAAAGTTCTAGCAGGAGGTGGACAAAGGAGATTTCATGCAATGAAAGTCTTATCACCCTAAGCAGGAGGTGGGTGAAGGAGATTTCATGCAAAAAAGGGAATTTTGGCTTGCAAGCTAAGATGAGAACAACTCAAGGCTAGGCTGGGTAGGCTAAGTGTTGGCCTCTCCAAAGTGAGACAAATAGGAGTTGAGTTGTCATAAGGAGGTGAGTTTGGAATGGCTATAAATAGAGGGGTTGGACGAGAGGGATTTATTCATACCATCATAAAAAAAAAAAACTTGTGTTGAGAGCATATTTAGAGTGTTACATTTGAATTCTTAGGCTGCCAAGTTAATTGAAGATCAAAAGAAACAAAGGTTGGGTTGATGAGGTATTGAGTCAGCCTGGATGCACAGCCAACCCACACCCTGCGCGCATGACTTGCAATGCTGCGTCCGTCCGTGTGCCTCACTCGATGCATCCCGCGCGCTAGCCCAGCACAGCTGCTCCCTCGTACGACGCATCACGCCCAACGCAACAGGCCATTGTGCAATGCGTGCCCAACGCGTCAGCCCCCTGTGCGGCATAGCACGCCCACCCTGCCTACTGCCAAATGCCCAACTGCCTACCACAGTCCAAATAACCTGCTAATTTTAGGATTTTGCCTAAATTGGAGTAGAGTAGGCTGGTATTTTCATTATATAATGGTATTTTGGCTATTTTGACATTATCTATTGATATAACAAGTATTAATTGGGGAATTTTAATTGATATGGAGGAATTCTCAGGAAAATATTCTCAAGGTGATTTTAGTGGAAAAACTTGCTTGCTGTGAGTGTTTACTTAGTTTTATGCGTTGATATGTGGATAAATGCATATGTAAGTGCAAAATGCATGCTTATGATGTTATGTTGTTTGCCATGATATTGTTTGTGAAATTTCTATGGAAACTGAGATTATACTCGGACTACATAAGTTAGCATGCTTAAAAAGGGTACTTGGCGAGAAAACATAGTCGGCCTTGGTGAGCGGGAAATAATAGTCGGTGACGATCGATGGAAAACATAGTCAAGTTACCTAAGCATGACTAGCGGGAAACGAATTGTCGATGTGCACATTGGCGGGAAAAGTGGGTTATAGGAAAGTTTCCATAAAAAGTTGTTATGATTGATAATATGTCCATGATATAAACTGCCAAGTATAGCATGGAACTGAAGGATGATGATTGAATGAATGTACACATGATCATGCATAAATTGTACTGGAATTGTGATTATGTGATTGATTTCCCAAAAATATGTTTTGCAAAGTGATTATTATTTTAAAAGCACCACTCACTGGGCTTAGTAGCTCACACTCTTCCAAATGTTTTCTTATATCCCCCTCCCCCCCGGGTGGCAAAGCGAAGCGTTCAGGAAGGAGTCTACAAACCACCAAAACACCAGGACTTGGTAAATTCTCAGGGCATGGCTCGGATCATGTGATAAAAGAATATAGGAAACTGAACTCTATGTATGAAAGTTAGATAGATTATTGTAAACATGTTAAAATCTTTAATAGATAAGGGGCGAAATGTTAAATTAAAATGTTGTTTTGGAATACTACTGGTATATCCTCATGCCCCCTTCCAAGTCTTGGGGGCTAAGGCTATGGAGGGGGTGTGACATCATACTTTTGACAATCTTGCAGACATGCTCACAAAACCTATATCAAAGTTAAAGCGCCAAAAGTACCTCGAGCTGATAGGCTTTGACGTACCTGAAAAGGATAATATTGATCAGATCTGAAGACACTTGAAGAAAATATAAAGCTAGATTTAAGGTGGAGAGTTGAAAAAGTAAATCCAACGGCTACGTGTTCTTTCTTTTATACATTTCATGTAAAAACTGATCTCCCTTAGACATTTATAAAAAGGAGCTCTCAGTACGTAATGTTTTTATACATAGAAAAGAAAAAACAAATAGGTTGTGCTCACATTGTAACGACCCAGATTTGTACGCATACAGGAAATTAAATGTCAAATAATAAGCAGGACGAAATTTTAAGGGGTGGAAATTTAGAATGAAAAAAAAATAGTAATAATAATAATAATATTAAATAAATAAATTGGAAATTGGAAATTTATTCCTTATCCAAAAGATAATGAATAAGGAAGCGAGCGGGAGCGAGAAAGTGGGAGAGAGCGAGAGCCACACCAGTGAGAAAACTGGAGAAAACGAGATTCTGAGAAGAGAGCTGCGTGATCGAAGGAAGAATTGGAGAGCGAGAAACCCAGCGAGCGATGCTAGCGAGATTGAGGCTGGCGAGAGAGAGAGAGCGAGATCCCTGGAGAGAGCGGGGTTAAAGGAAAATTGGAGAGAGAGAGAATTGTAGCATGGAAGTTGGAGAGAGCGAGAGTAAAGAGAGCTATTCTTAGCGAGACAGTAGGAAAGAGCGAGAGCGAGAGCGGGAGAGGGAGCGGAGCGGGAGCGGGAGTGGGAGTGAGAGCGGGAGTGGGAGCGGGAGCGAGAGCGGGAGCGGGAGCGGGAGCGGAGCGAGAGCGGAAGTGAGAGCGAGAGCGGAAGTGAGAGCGAGAAAGCTGGAGAGAGCGAGACGGAAGAGAAAATTTGAGAGCGAGAGTGGAGAGAGCGGGATTTCCAGCAAGAAAGCTGGACAGAGTAAATTCCTAGCGAGAAAATGGGAGGAGAGCGAGATTTTAAGAGAGAGTGAGCGAGATTTGGACAGAAGCGCGAATTATGCGTTGAATTTGGCCACAATCTTATAGATTATACATGGAAAAGCCCTAAAATTGAATACAAACAAAGAATGATGACGTAAGGGCAAACGTTAGCCAAGATTAGGTGTCTTATTGAGAGGAATCCATAAACCATAAGTAATTTTAAAGAAGCCACCTGTAGGATGATTTGTCACACTGAGAAGAGGAAAACTACTATAAATAGGACCCTTTGCCGAAGATTTAACCCATTCTCAAAACAAATCTCAGTAACAAAGAATCGTGTGAAAAAGTAAGTGTGAGTGAGGAAGTTCTGTGTGATTAAAAGAGAAAAGCTCAGGTAAAGTGCTGCCCAAATTCCTTCTTTTGATTTAAAAAGGGAAAACTCTGCTGATAAAATCATAAAGAATAATAAGGAATATATTAGATCACAGTCAAGGTAAGTAGTTTATCTCACCCTCTCTTTAAATGTTCTATGGTAGTGTACCTTTATTATGTTGCATGGTTATGTTAATTGTTATATTGCATTACATGTTTAGAACACGTTTCTCTACAAGGGACCCCATGCATTATGTTTGTTCACGATTACGTTAAAACCAAGTTTTAATTAGGTGTAAGTTATGCTTCCAGTCTAATCTTATGGTTATGTTAATGGTTGATGTTGGATGCGACTCTGGCCCTACTGGACTACATGACCCGCTAATCATCAGATGGGTTAGTTTCCGCTAAGTCCTCATCTTCCTATCAGGGCGGAAAGATTTATGTGTGGAAGCATAAGCGTTTATGCTAATGGTTGATGTTGGATGCGACTCTGGCCCTACTGACTGCATGACCCGCTAATCATCAGAGATGGGTTAGTTTCCGCTTAAGTCCTCATCTTCCTATCAGGGCGGAAAGATTTATGTTGAAAGCATAACGTTTATTCTAATGGTTGATGTTGGATGCGACTCTGGCCCTACTGACTGCATGACCCGCTAATCATCAGATGGGTTAGTTTTCGCTTAGGTCCTCATCTTCCATAGCCTGAGGGAGAAGATTTATGTTGGAAGCATAACGTTTATGCTAATGGTTGATGTTGGATGCCGACTCTGGCACCTATGACTGCATGACCCGCTATCATCAGATGGGTTAGGTCTTGCCGCTTAGGTCCTCATCTTTCCTATCAGGGCGGAGAGATTTATGTTGGAAGCATAACCAACACCACATTGTTATTATTACGTTTTCGGTCCCAATATGTTTTTATGACATGTTGCTTTGTATTGAGCATTTGGTCACTACCCTACGTGAGAAACTACTTACTGGGTATATTAGTACTCATCCTATATTTTTACAGACTTTGTAGGTAAGAAAACAGCGTAGGGGGCAGAGTTGGACGTCGCTCAAATGGCCAACCATCAAACTCACTATTATAGACACATGCATTTTGTACCACCACGCTAATGTTTTATGGATCCTGGTGTTTTGAAAAATAAATTTTTATATAGTTTTTCTACCTAATTAATAAAATTTAGATATGTTCTTTGAATATTTCAACAAAACTCATCTCATGATAGAAAAGTCTAAGTTAGCATGTCGTAGCGGTCAGATCATAAGGTGTAAGGATCCAGGCGTTACACACATTTGCTTCAAAAACATGTCTTTCCAATGGAAGTACGCCTTTTCCCTTAGTCGAACCATGTTAAAAACCTAGTGTACTTCTTCTTCTCTCTTCATTTCTTCATTTTTAGCTCATTGTTACCTACATTAAAGATAGTGTTATTAAAGCCTTTTAACGTTGAAGCTCAGAATCAATGAAGCCCTTTAAACTGACATTGAAGCTCAGAATCTATCCGTTTTAACAATTATTGTCCTTTTTTAATCCGTTGTCGAATCCATTTTTTTCAGTCAAGAAGTTAAAACGACATTATATGTCTCGTGTTGGATCAGGAAATTTCCATCATTGTTTTTTTATAAAAAGTATATAAACAAAAATTTGCATGGCAGGCCATCATATTTGTCTTCCACCTATGAATTTATCTACAAACAATAATCAATATTTCCATCCATTACATACACTCATCAATATAGAAATAAACACACTAATCACCAATATTTGGCATAACAATAACAGACTTTCATAAAATACTTACCACCAGAATTTCTCTCATTCACAATATCAATTAGTACTAATTCAATGAATACTTAACACAATACCCCCATAAACACAAAAATATTATACATAAATCTTCCAATAAACAGATCATGGTTAGATAATTGTTAACAAATGAATGCAAATTTACCTATATAGGTTCAATTTTTTAGAGAGACCGATGGTGTTGGAGATCGTATTTGGCTTGCAATGTTTTTCAATCCACTAAGTGTTTGAAAACATTAGTTAAACATAAATACTTCGACTAAGAACTAAGAAAGTTCAATTACACTTACATATTTATAACTCCATGAAAATCCTCTTGAACCTTACTCTGAAGAAGAGTCCAAAAACATAAACAATTTTCTTGTAGATTGATTACAATCTCCAATGATATCTAATATAAAGCAAAATTTGAAAATAATTAGTACGTGTATAGTGCAAATTAAAAATAACTTAAGAACTTGTATTTACTTACCCTGTATTATGGAATAAGGAAAAATTGGTCTAAATTAGTGAATTCTAGTTGACTGACTAAATTTCTGGATCGAATATCTTGAGACTTCACGTGTGGCGGTATTTTTGCTTGATCAATTATAAAAAAAACTTCTTCGTAATATCACGACCACATTCATCCTAAAGATACCTAAACAAAGTAAAAGTTATTATTTAAACATGAAACAAAGTATACAATGAGTGAAAAGATGAGTAATACTTACAAATGTATGTCAAAATACACATGTAGCCTATTTCAACTCATTTGCAACATTGGATCAGATCATCGCAACCTAAATAAATAAATTTGTCTCTCTTCCATGTTATATGCTCGTCCAAAGTGATACGGATCATGTCTACATCATTCATGCTATGCATGGCATGTCCATTCAAGAGTTTTGATGGTACCATTGGCATCAGTATATTTGCAGGACTGCGCAAAGCTCTTAATTGTTGAATGGTCCTACATAACCAAAGTTACAAAAATTCAAAGTAGGAAAAAAAATAAATAACCAAACTCATATACTGAAAAGAGGCATACTTTTTTTCTCGTCAACCGCAACTACAAGTTCACGAGGCCAATGTTACGAAGTTGCCCATTGCTTGATTTTAAGGATCTATTTTACCCTTCACATGAATTGGTATAGGCAAATCTTCTCCAATGGCAATGTCAATCAGAACTTTAACCGTTAACCATGACACATCATCATCAAATGTTTGTGCTATTGCAACAATATAATCTTACCGTTCTTATAGCCAAGTGGCATGGTGTCCCCTTTACCAAATTTAAAAGAACTTATGTCATGCATGGTTAACGACGTCCAACATGATTAAAATTTAAAAGTCACAACAAATAAATTATCTCTATATCTCTTTAGGCATCTTTCATTATCTTTTTTCTCCAGATGCACTTAGTGCAACACTTCCAACAAATGATTTGGACTGATGAGATTTTCTATTGTGTGTTCTTTCTCTTGACAACTTACCATGTCAAACATTTTTTTCACTAGAGCCTCCTTCAATTTCTTGGTCATTAAGGACTTTGGTTTACTAATTTGAAATATTGGGAATGGGAAACAAAATCATCCATTCTTCTAACACGTACCCACCTGTTTCCTCTGTACCCAATGCTTTTGGTCAAAACATCTTCAACCTTCATAGGCTTCAGCCATTTATCCTGTAACCATATTACAATTTTCACATACAATATCTATATCATCACAAGTTTTCAAACCATTATATTATGTACAATCATATAACGTTTGCATCAATATAAACGTACATGTGTTGGCACATTCTCAAGTAGCTTCATTATCTTTATTTTTCTTTCTTTGCTTCTTTTTTCCATAAAGTCCACCAATAAGAAGGATCATTCGATAGGTTCTACATGAACATACATATTTAATTAGCATAAACATATTAGAGAGTAAAAGATTTAATTTAAGTAGAAAAACTTACAAAATTATTGGCCAAGATTCGCACATAACCTCTTCCAAGAAATTGATGATATTATATAACACATTTCCGCAACGTTTCTTCTTTTTGAAACGACCTTGATTTCCTGTACACAACATTCTAGTTGAAGTTACTATCAAAACAATGATAAAATGTTGACATTTATTTATTGGTGAATGACTTACATCCCATTCTTCACTCATCATTCATTGACCGAACGATGTCCACTAATCTTGCTCTATATGAGAATATTGTTGGCGGAGGAAAATTGCAAGACCAAGGTTCATCCTTAATGGAAGTATGAACTTTTGAGTCAATGTTGTTTTGAAAGTCCAAAACTTCCTAGATGAGAGTATGTAGTATACAGTTTTGGACTTAGAGTCCACATCAAACGACATCTGCACAATGAAAAAAATAGTTAAACCAATAAACTAGTAAACTACATGCAAGTGAATTAAAATTTTAGAAAACATACCGTGGCCTGTCGTGGCCCAATTTTTGTGCGTGAACATTCCGGCAGGTGAAAATTTGAAAACGGACCCAGGGTTCAAAATGATGAGAAAAGCCGTGCGCGCGGAGATGATTTTGGGGAAGGGAGATCGTTTGGTGCTACATTCGCTATCAGACCCTGGGCAGAGTGCCTCGGGGCCAATTTTTGTGTTCGAAACTTTCCTACGAGCAAAAATTGAAAACGGACCCAAGGACTCAGAAAAAATGAGAGAAGTTCGTGTGTGAAGACAGTTTGTGCAAACAGAGCTCTGTTTAGTGCCCCAAACGGCTTATCGAGCCCGTGGGGTGCCCCCGGGAACCAATTTTTGTGCATGGAAACTTTTCCGTCTTATTTAATTTTTGCCGTACAATTTTGATAAACATACTGCCATGGGGCGTTCAGTAACCACTGAGTAAAAGTCGTGTGCGAGACGATTTTTGGAACGGAGCTCGTTTGGTGCCCCAAACGGCTATTGGGCCCGGTGAGGGTGCCCCGGGGCCCAATTTTTATGCGCAAACTTTCCGGCGGGACAAAATTTGAAAACATACCTAGGGGTTTAGAACGATGAGAAAAAGCCGTGCGCGCAAACGATATTGGGAACGAAGCTTGTTTGGTGCCCCAAACGGTTATCGGGCCCAGCGGGGGTGCCCCGGGGCCAAATTTTTGTACGCGAACGTTCCGGTGGGCGAAAATTTGAAAACGAACCCAAGGGTTCAGAACAATGAGAAAAAGCCGTGCACGCAGATAGTTTGTGAACGGAGTTCGTTTGGTGCCCAAAACGGCTATCGGGCCCAATTTTTGGTCGCGAACTTTCCGATGGACGAAAATTTGAAAGACCCAGAGGTTCAGAATGATGGAAAAAATGGTGCGCGCAGACGATTTTGGGACGGAGCTCATTTGGTACCCCAAATGGTTATCGGGCCCGGAAGGGGTGCATAGGGGCCCAATTTTTGTGCGCGAACTTTTCAAAGAATTTGAAAACGAACCCAGGGGTTCAGAACGATCAGAAAAAACAGTGCAAGCAGACGGTTTGGAAACGGAGCTCGTTTGGTGCCCCTAACAGCTATCGAGCCCGACGGGGGTGCCCTGGGCCTAACTTTTGTGCGAGAACTTTCGGATGGGCAAAAATTTGAAAACGGACCAAGGGTTCAGAAAGATGAGAAGCCGTGCGCGCAGAAGATTTTGGGAACGGAGCTCGTTTGGTGCCCCAAATGGCTATCGGGCCCGGTGGGGGCGTTTAAATTTTGTGCGCAAACTTTCCAGCAAGCGAAAATTTGAAAACGAGCCCAGGGGTTAAGAACGATGAGAAAAAGCCGTGCGTGTAGACCGTTTTGGGAATGGAGCAC
>NW_024065145.1:0-23397 GCF_009727055.1 Benincasa hispida
GATAATTGAGATTTACAAGGTCGAGCAATATATTGACTTAGCTTGTTAATTGCAAATGTGATGTTGGGGTGAAAAATGGTAAGATAAAGAAGTTGGCTAATGAGACGTCCATATATTATAGGATAAGGCATGGTGTCATCACCCGAGCTTAAAGATGTAACTAGGCATCCATTGGTAAGATGGGCTTGCATCTAGGAAGACTAGCGTCTTCCAAAAATTGGGGAGTATATCGTCGTTGGGAAAGGAAAAGTCCCTTAGATGATCTAGCAATTTCTAGCCCATGTAAATATTTTAAAGACCCAAGATCCTTGAGTTTGAATTTCTCATTTAGGAGAATTTTAATGGTTGAATTTCTGATGATGAAGCACCTAAAGAACACCAAGATATATAGTGGTTCGACTAGTTTGGTCTATATCCACTTTGAGAACCAGCTTGCATTAATTTATTAATGAGCAATGTAATTTTAGTATCCAGTGATACCGATAGATCCGCACACAACGTCGCTTCTGAAAACCTCCGAGAACAACTCGCTGCAAAACAGTCCAAAATAGTGTGCTACCTGCCTCTGATCGGCGAACCACGCGCAGACCCGTATCTCCCGCTAACAACCGCTGCCAGACCACTGTCTCTCTAACGAGCTCGCCGGACGGAACCAATCGGCCAACCCAGACAACTTCAATTCCTCCAATCTGCTTCAGCGACTGCTAAATCCACCTCATAGGCGGCTCCCGTTTTCTTTTCTCTCTTGCGGTTGCTAGTTTCTGCACTTTTTCCAGCCCAAAAAGAAACCCACGAAATCTGCCCTATTTTGGAATAAGAAAGGGGTAATTACAAGTTTGCCACAGCTCAGTAATTACGATAATGTCATTAAGCCTTTAATTTTTCCAAAAACTCAATAAAACCCACTAAATACCTTGTTATTTTCTACAAATCTCCCTCATAGTCAAGCTGATTCTCCAATCTTCCTATCATCCAAATTTAATATTTAGCCAGGTATTTAAACCTATGGGCTAGAAGAACCTTGGTTAACATATCTAACAAATTCTAACTGTATGAACCTACAACTGAGCCACAACTTTTCATTTGACATCGATATGTTTAGACAATAACACTCTGACTATCACAAAGGACAATAGGAATGAACTCCTGCGACAACAACTCACCGACTATCCTTTTCAACCACACTGCCTCTTTCATAGCTTCACCATTGAAATATACTCTGGCAACAACTGACTGTAGAGTAACCTTCCAACTAACCACATTACCAAATAAACGAAAAATGTGACCTGATAGAGACTTCTTTTGTCAAGGTCTACGGCATAATCTGCATCTGTGACTTCCAACAGTACTGATTTACCACAATCCCTGACCATTCAAATATTGAAGACTGTTATGAGGGAGATTCGTATTGGAAAAATTAAAAGCCAATGGCATTATCGTAATTAATGAGCAGTGACAAACTTGTAATTACCCATTTCTTCTTCCAAAATAGGGCAGAAATCGTGGGTCTCCTTTTGCTGAAGAAAGCAAGCCGACTGCGAAGGATTTTTAGCGTGAGAGCAGCCGCCTGAAGGAAATACCACCTCAGCCGAAGTGAGGCAGATCCGTAGCCGTCTTAAAGGGAGAGCCGAAAGTTGTCCGTCTGTTTGCAGGTTAGCACCGGCGTGGGATTGGTAGTCGTCCGGTGAACACATGCGATCAGTGGGCGTGGGTTTCAGTCAACGCCAGTGTGGGTTTGGCTGTCGTCCGGTGCGCGTGGGTTCCGATTCCGCGTGAGTGTTCTGTGGTTTTCGGTTCAGCTTGCGTTAGATCTGGTTTTGGCGGTTCGTCGGTAAGAGATGGGTAGCACACTGTTTTGGGCCTGTCTCTTATACACATCTAGATGTGTATAAGAGACAGGTAATAAGGATGAAAACCAAGAGATAACAATACATGAGAAAATTTTAAAAACCATTATTTGGAAGCTTGTTTCAAACTATATATAGATTTGTGGAACGACAAACTAACTGTTCATCTTTAGATGGTAAAGATATATTTGGTTGATAACCAAGGGTAAGTTTATGTAGACCCCCTTAAATAAATCACCATGTAAAAAGGCATTATTCACATCTAATTATATTATCGACCAAATTTTGGAGAGCGCAAGGTGAGAAGTGTTTTAACTATGACCAATTTTACAATAGGGGAGAATGTTTCAACGAAATGAGCAACATGTTATAAATGTCATTGAGTGTTTATAAATGTGGAACTACATGAAAGTTTTAAGATCTAAGATTTAGAAGCTTTTTAGAGGTCCATTAAAAGTGTTTATAAATGTCATTAGATATTATTGAATCAAGATAAAATATTGTTTTATCAATTAGTAAAAAGAAAAAAGAAAAAAGAAAAAAAAAACAAAAAAACAAAAAAAAAACAGAAAAACAAAAAACAAATAAATAACTAGACATATAGTTCATTGAGTCTCAAGTCATTATAGTTGAATTCATAAATTTATTTGGTGAAAATCTATTCTCTAGTACCTTTCTCTCATTAGTTTTATTTTTGCTCGTTTACATTCAATGATTTTCTTTTTAATTTTATTATCTAAATAACATAAGACAATTGTATTTGAGGTACCTCAAGTGAGCTCAAATTAAATAAAGGGCTAATTAAGGAATGTATATCATTCAAAAATAAATAATAAATAAACATAGTAAGGAAGTTGAGATCCCAATACCTGAAATAAATTTGTACTAAAAATTAATAAATTTAAATTATCTCCAAATGAATCAAACAAAAAAATAATAATTTGATAAAAAAAAAAACAGAAATAATTTGAGTAGGGAGAGGATACCCCTAGAGACTAAGAACTCAACAAACCATTTTTTTTTCATAGACACGGATTCTAAAATTAAGATCCACACTTATAATATATATTTAGACATTCGACGGTCCATTCAAGTTGGAGAGTTGAATCTTTTTAGGTTCTTTCTCTGTAATTTCATCCTCTCTTTTTTGAACCCATCACTGAGTAATAACCATACAAAATCAATTGGAGAAAATCTGAAATTGCTCCAACACCATTGCTTATCTGCAAAATTAATTAATGATCACTTATTTAATATAACTCTAAGAATTAACATCATATTATAACTATTTAATTTGTATGAAAAATTAGTACATACCAACATATAAAGGTCAAATTTGATGAGGACATAAGCTGTCCAAATGCAACCATTGAGAAAGTTTATCAATGAAAGAGGAAAAGGCATATACTTCACATTCTTCGTTGTTATCACTTTTTTCTGTTCAAATTAATTAAACCAACGATTAATTTAAATAATTTTAAATTTCAATGCTAAGCATAAACGTACACATAATATTAATATTATTATATAATAAAATGAATGACTTACTAGGATGGTTAGTGGAGAAATATACATCATGATGTTAAAAATGTCACAAATGATTCCAACCATCAATCATCTATCTTTGGTTCCATGCAAAGCTAACATTGTTATTGCACCAATGATGCCCACAAATATGACTTCTATCAACAAACAAATACCGACTTTTTTCTGAAATTACATAAGATACCAAATTAAATACAATCCATTATATATATATATATATAATTTTCTGAACAAGAATTAATAAATTTGAAAAAAAAAAAAAAAAAGAAAGTTTACCCGTCCTTTGTTATCAGCAAAGATGACAAAAATTGTCAAATAAAACAAGTTCAATAAAAAGACCAACTCCATTAATGGTGATGACTAACATGCTGTCGGGGTGACAACAAAAGGCATTCCATAGAATATCCAAAACATGCAATTTAGAACGGTTGCAATGTAAGGATCTGGCTTGAACTCTTACACGGACTTATTCTTTATTATTTTATAAAATGTTGTTCTGCAATATTAACATTAAATAATCCATAAATTAGTAACTAAAATAAGTGTTGCATGGAGGATGAAAATAGAAGTGAAGAGAACATACACTGGAGAGAAGAAAAAGGCCGAAGGAGATACATTACCTGTTTAAATAATTGAATTAGAAAGAAAATTAATTAAGATAATTGTTAGGTTATCGTTGGTAATTAATAAATTAAGATTATAAATCAATAGAAGAAGAAGAAATAAGAATGAAAAAGAAAATGAGAAGGTTAGTTTACCGATAATGCCGACGATATTCCGAGCAACGTTGGTGCTAACCATATTTGGTTAATTAATTAATTAATTATTAAGCAAACTCAAAAAGAAGAGAAGAGGAGAGTTGGAATTTTTGTGGAATGAGCCAATTGCATTAGTGAGGAATGCTATTTATAATTATTGAGTGAAGCCTTTTCTCTTTTTTCCTCTTCCTAATGGAAATAAAATTTATTTATTTATTTATTTATTTATTTATTTATTTATTATGTTAATTTTGCATTATAATTTCCAATAGGAATATGAGTCCATCTCTTTAATTTCCGGCAAATTCAAAGCGCATTATTTTATTGAAAAGAAAAAAAAAAGATTTACTATGTGGATTTTAATAAAAAAATTTTAAAAAATATATTTTCGACCACAGATTATTTGAAAATCCTTATGGGAATCCGAGTAAAAATTTCTCTCTAAATTTCAGAATAGCCTCAAAAGTCCCAACCTAGATGAAGCTTTCTTTTTGATCATGAGACATAGACAGTGTTAGGACACCTGAAGTCATCGCTACTATCGCGTGATTTGTTCGAGCTTTTTCATTAAGTTCCAGCTCAATCTTCTTTTCACGAGCTAACGTTAGAATTAGCTCCTTCAGCACGAAGCACTTTTCAACCGGGTGACTAATGACTCGGTTATACTTAAAGTAGTTAGGATCATCTACTTTTCTTGCTTGTTCCGGTCACTTGCATTATGACAGTTGAATAAGTTGTTTCTCTAATAACTGCTCCAACATGTCGGCAACATCAGAGTTTGAGAATGGATAAACCTTCTCATGTCTTTCTTTGAGAGTTGGGCGACGCTTTTGGCCACCATCATGCTTTCTTTCAAACTTTGTTTCTTTTCCTTTGGAGGAAAGTTTCAGTGGGGTCATTTAAACGACCATAGATTCTCTTGTGGCACTATCCATGATCTTTTCAGTGCCCTTGGCTTCATTCTTGTATTTTCTCCTTTCATGGACTAGGACATGTTTAGTTCCCCTGTTGGTGATCCTCAGCTCCATATCATAAGCGCGTTTTGCCAACTCCTCAAATGTACGAGGCTTTATCCCTTGCAGAATGTAGAGAAGTACTTAGTGTATGCCTTGGGTGCACATCTCCACTACAGATAATTTAGTGAGTCTATCTTTGCAATCCAGACTCAGAGCTCTCCATCAGTTGATATAGTCAATGACCAGCTCTTATTTTTGCTATTTTGTGGTTGTCAGCTCCATCATGCTAATAGTGTGCCTTGTGCTGTAGAAGCGGTTGAAGAACTCCAGCGGTTGAGGAACTCCCTTTTTAGCTGTTTCCAACTGTCATTAACTTCTAGCTCTAAATCAGTGTACTAGTCAAAAGCATTCCCTTTTAAGGTTCTAATGAATTGCTTGACTAGCAGGTCTCCTTTAGTTCCTGCGTTTTTGCAAGTTTCAATGAAATGAGCAACATGTTGTTTCGGATTGCCCTTTACATTGAACTGCTAGAACTTTGGAGGTTGATACCCAGCTGGCATTCTCAAGTTGTCGATTCTCTTGGTGTATGACTTAGAGTACATAAAGGAAGATTGCGATGGTCCTCCATACTGAGCTCTTATGAAGTTTGTAACCATATTTTGTAGCTATTGAACTGACAGGGCGGCGACAACGGTAGATTGTTGCAGCTGGTCTTCCTACAAGACAGTTTTTCCTTTGTGATTGACTTTTGTTGCTGGAGATTGACTTGACTCGGTAGTATCTCGAGCCTGTATCTGATCTCTTAAAGCATCGATTTCATGATCTCGTTCCTCTACAGCCTTCATTAGGAGATTTATCTTCCTTTTCATCTCTGCCATGGCTGACTCAATCGTTACATCAACCATCATGATAGACACTACGTCAAGGTTTGATTCTTCCTTTGATTGGTCAGAAGTACAGGCAGAGTTGTTAAACAAGGGATTTTCTTTTATGATAATCTCCCCTTGAGAAGATTCCATCAGCTGCTCCCAGATTTTCTCTGCGAAGACAAAACCTTGTTCTTGCTCCTACATACTCTCATTTGAACGGTTGCAGGTGATAAGTCCTGTGTAGGTGTTGCTTACAGTAGTTGCTTTAGATGCAGCTTTCTTTGGTGCCATTAGTTTACTTGAATGTTAAGAGAGATGAGAGGTAGAGAGGTCCCACTGGGCGTGTCAATTTGTTCGCACGAGATTTCAAGAGAAATTTATTTTGTGGAATTTGAACTTTGTATTTGTATTAATTTTGTGGAAAGTGAGTTCAGTCTCTAATACATAATATTTTGATGCTTTCAAAATAAACTATAGTCTTTAAGCTGGTTGATCTTCTTGAATGATCGGCCTTTGGGCTTGTTGATCTTCTTGGATGATCGACCTTTGGCTTGTTGATTTTCTTGGATAATCGGCCTTTGGGCTTGATGATCGTCTTGGACGATTGGCCTTTGGGCTTGTTGATCTTCTTGGATGATCGGTCTTTGGGCTTGTTGATCTTCTTGGACACTTAGACAAAGTAACATTTAGGAACTTTTTTTAAAAAAATTTATGGGGTTTTGAGGGTGTCGAAAGTGACATTTTACACACTTTTTTAGGTGGTTTTGAGAGTTAAAATATCACTTATACCTTTTTTAAAAACTTTTTATGTGCTTTTCATAATCAAAATGATACTTATGTACTTTTTAGATTATATTGAGAGTTAAAGTATATCACTTAGAGAGTTCTTGGGAACACAAAATGTGTTTTTAACTGTGATGCTTAATTAACCACTATTATTAAAATAATTTATGTAGTTTTGAGAGTCCAATCAACATGAAGAAATATTTTTGGAACATTTTATGTGGTTTTGAGAGTAAAAGTGACACTTACACTTTTTTTAGATGGTTTTGAGAGTTAAAGTATCACTTAAACCCTTTTTATAAACTTTTTATGTTTTTTCATAGTCAAAATGACACTTATGCATTTTTAGATTGCTTTGAAAGTTAAAGTATCACTTATGCACTTTTTAGGAACTTTATATGTATTTTCATAGTCAAAATGGCAAGTAGCGATGTTTTTTTTTAACATTTTAGGTGATTTTGAGAGTTCATAAGCAGTTAAATTTCTTAAAAAAAAACACTTTTTGTGGTGTTTTAAGAGTCAAAGTGATAAATAGACACTTTTTATGTCGTTTTGAAAGTTAAAGTATCACGTAGATCGGTGCTTTTTAGGAAATTTTTATGTGCTTCTCATAGTCAATGACACTCATACACTTTGTAGATTGTTCTGAGAGTTAAAGTATCACTTATATACTTTTAAGAACTTTATATGTATTTTTCATTGTGAAAAGGATAATTAGCTACTATTCTTTTTCATTTTAGATAGGTTTCTGAATCAGAACAATACTTAGCAACTTTTGGAAACTTTATATGTGCTTTTTTTATATGTTGTTCTGAGGGTCAATTGTATTAGAATCTTGTGAAGCCTATTTGAATGTTGAATACGATTTGAGGCTTTGATTTTCTTTGAAGTGTGCACAATTATTTATAGGTTTTGACCACAGACATTGTAAATGGTCTTAGTTTTTGTTGATATTTTCAATTACTTCTAGACTGTCGATGCTTGAAATCTGGTAGAGTTTTACACTTTGGTCTTTAATGAGATGTTTTTCTGAAGAAGTGGAAAAGCTAATTTTCTTGTTTGTTTTGTTCACTCAACCATGATCTTTATCTTCCCTTGTACTATTGTTGGCTATTGTGATTAGGTTCTTGCTATTGGAATGGATACATTTTATTGACTTTTGGTTTGCCATTTTGTTCCCTTTTACTATCACTTAGTAAATTTTGAAATGAACAAGTTTCTTTGATTTTAGATTATATACCCGTTTATGACATGTTTCATGACCTTTACTTTTTTAGGTGGGATGACATGTTGCGCCTTCTAATCGTTATTTTTATGAAAGTTTAAAAACCAATACTAATTTCTAACCTAAAATGTATCCCTTAGACTTGAGATAAATTTCAATTATGTTAATTACTGGATAATTTATTATTATCCTATTTCTTTTTAAAACTATAGTTAGAATTCTTTTATCTAAACTGCAAAAATTATAAAATATAACCTTCCTCATGTTATCTGAATCAAAATTTTAAATTTGAATTATCTTTAATTAAATATGGGAGATTAAATAAACTTTTTTTAATCTTGTGGTAAAATAGTCCGAGGAGTTTAAATAATGTTCTCATTTTAGAGAATTGGAAGTGTTTCATTTTAAAATTCTGAGAAAGTGATTTTGGAATTAAACTTATAATTCAATCAATACTGTATTTAGTTGATGGGTTCATTTCATTCCATTAGAAAATTTCAATTTATCCAAACTTTGATTTTTTTTTTACACATCTCTATACTTATTTATCTAAAATTATCTTTTATTTGGAATTAGAAAGACAAAAAGCTAGTTAAGAATATGTCATTGGCAAATAAATAATAAATAAACATAGTAAGAAAGTTGACAACCCAACACCTGAAATAAATTTGTACTAAAATTTAATAAATTCAAAATTCTCCAAATGTATCAAACAGAAAAAATTAATTTGGTGAAAAAGAAAGAAAAACAAATTGAGTAAAGAGAGGAGACCCCTAAAGACTAACTCAACATTTTTTTTTTGGGGGATAGACAACAACCCAATATTCTAGACTAAGATTCACATTTAAAATATATATTTAGACATTGGATGATCCATTTAAATTGGTGAGTTGAATCTTTTTAGCGTCTTTATCTGTGAGTTCATTGTCTTCTTTTGAATCCATCACCGAGTAATAACCATACAAGATTAGTTGGAGAAAACCTGAAATTGCTCCAACACCATTGCTTATCTGTAAAATTAATTAATTATCACTTAATTAATTTAATTCTAAGTATTAACATCATATTATAAATATTTAATTTGTATGGAAAATCAATAAACATACCAACATATAGAGATCAAATTTGATGAGGGCATAAGCTGTCCAAACGCAACCGTTGAGAAAATTTGTCAACGAAAGAGGAAAAGGCATATATTTCACACTCTTTGTTGTTATCACTTTTTTCTGTTCAAATTAATTAAACCAATGATTAATTTAAATAATCTTAATTTTCAATACTAAGCATAAACGTACACATAATATTAATATTATTATATAATAAAATGAATGACTTACCATGATGGTTAGAGGAGAAACATACATCATGATATTGAAAATGTCACAAATGATCCCAACCATCAAAGATCTATTTTTGGCTCCATGCAAAGCTATCATTGTTATTGCAACAATGATGCCCACGAATATGACTTCCATCAACAAACAAATACCAACTTTTTTGTGAAATTACATATGATACCAAATTAAATACAATCCATTAGATATGTATAATTTTTTTTAACAAGAGTTAATAAATTTGAAAAAAACAAAAAGAATGTTTACCCGTCCTTTGTTATCAGCAAAGATGACAAAAATTGTCAAATAAACAAGTTCAATAAAAAGACCAACTCCATTAATGGTGATGACTAACATGCTGTCGGGTTGAACAAAAGGCATTCCATAGAATATCCAAAACATGCAATTTAGAACGGTTGCAATGTAAGGATCTGGCTTGAACTCTTTCACGGACTTATTCTTTATTATTTTATAAAATGTTGTTCTGCAATATTAACATTAAATAATCCATAAATTAGTAACTAAAATAAGTGTTGCATGGAGGATGAAAATAGAGGAGAAGAGAACATACACTGGAGAGAAGAAAAGGCCGAAGGAGATGACATTACCTGTTTAAATAATTGAATTAGAAAGCAAATTAATTAAGATAATTATAAGTTGTCATTGGTAATTAATAAATTAAGATTATAAATCAATAGAAAAAGAAGAAATAAGAATGAAAGAAAAATGAGAAGGTTAGTTTACCGATAATGCCGACGATATTTCGAGCAACGGTGGCACTAACCATATTTGATTTATTATTTAATTAATTAATTAATAAGCAAACTCAAAGAGAAGAGAAGAGAAGAGAGTTGGAATTTTGTGTTGAGTGAGGTATTAGCATTGGTGAGGAATGCTATATTTATAAGTAATGGACGAAACCTTTTCTTTTTCTTCTTCCTCTTCCTAATAGGGTTACCATTTTTATTTATTTATTTATTTTTGTTATCATTCCCAATAGGAACAACCGTCTATCTATTTAATTTTCCGTGAAATTAAAAAAAAAAAAAAAAGATTTTTTAAAAAACAAATAATAAAAAATAAAATGTTTACTATATTGGTTTTATTTTCAAATATATCTTTTCGACCACATTTTAAATAATTAATATCATATTATGAGTTAAAGGGTTTTCCGTCGAACTGAATATTCAAAATTATACATATTTCCATTTTTTTCATCAGTTTAATTATAAAGTCCTTCAAACTTTCAATTTTACTGTTCTTTGAACTTTAATTGTTTCTAATTATATATTTTGTAAAAGATTATAATACTTTATGGTATTAAATTTTTTTAATCCAGCATAATTTATGGGAAAGTATATAGCAACTTAAATATATAATTGAAAGTTTACGTTTCCAATTTATAATAGTGGGTGTTAAGAAATGCTTATTCAACTTAAAATATAAAAGCATAAAGTTTAATTTTGTATTACAAAAAATAATTGAAAATCAAATCTGGGTTTGAAACATAAACAAACTAGAAGGTTTTGCTAAATCGTGTTAAAATTAAGAATGACTTGTGAGGTTTAAGAAGTTAATTTTTTTAATATAAGAACTTTGGACTTTTTAAACCCTAGATAGAAGAAATTTCCCAAAAAAATTTATAAAAGAATCGAAAAACCACATTTTGGAAAATAGTAAAGATAAATATAAGAGCATTGAAAAAATTAAAAGAATGGTATTTATTTAATACATTTGTATGATATGTATTAAGTATTGGCTTTGTATTGTAGTGTCCTTTACAAGTGGGAACTCTCTAATGTAGGTATTATGTTATGAGATATATGCAAGAAATCGTGATTAAAAAGAAGAATATTATCACAGATGCGGTATGTCTTTAAACTACTTATATATATTGTAACATTATAAATAGTGTAAATAGTAAATAAATATATATATTTGACTTTCTATGTTTTATAGATTGATACGAGGAGCTCGTACTCGCTACTTGAATTGGATGAAGTATACGTGGAATTGGCTGAATATTTAGGTCGTTATATCTAATTGACTTCCTATAAATTTTGTGTATGTGGCTACATGGGAATGTCCAAAACTTTTTTTGTCTAAATGTTTTGTTTAGCCATTATAGGTTATATACTTCAAAGAAATGTGTGGGAATGATAGAATTTTAGTCTTGTGATTTTTGGAATACATGCCACATATAAATTGGTCTTACAATTTTGGAATTATCATATATTGGGGTGGGTTGAGAGAGTATATCCTGTTGTACGATTGGTCTTGTAAATTTTGTAATCATTCATATATATGGAAGGTAATAGAAGAATGGAATTGTTTATTTTAGTATTCTGAATTGTTACGTTGGATATATTGGACTAATATGTAGACCTAAAATGTGTACAACGGTTTGTTTTAGTTGATGAAATTGTCTTGTTGGAACAAATATAATGCAGGAAATGAGAAATAGATATTAAATTCGTATGTTTAATTTGGAAAAAAAAGCATAGATGATATTAGAAATGTGTCAAGAATTATATTACTTGACCATTATTTCGTGTCAAGATAAAAATATATTTAACATAATCTTCCTATAATATTGATGAAGAAAAATAAATAAAAACTCGTGAATCCCATAATTTGTCCTTTGTTCCATCATGTAGTTTATGATCTAATGTCTATATCTTCTTGGTATTGGGATCATACAAGATTAACTCCATTAGAAAAATTATTACGAAATCGACAATTAAAGAATACAAAAAGAACGTAAAGTAAGGAAAAATCAACACACACATATACGTAGTTCATTAACAGTGTGTTAGCTACGTCCACAGGCAGAGGGAGAACAATATTATTTCGAGAGAATGTTTTCAGAATTACATCAAGAACGTCGCCTCTAGGTTAGAGAGTTTATATATGCTCTAAATCCTAGGGTCAAAAACATAAATAATTGCAAATAAATAAATATGCTGAATACAAAATCTGAATAGGTTGTTCGAAACGCCAGCAAAAACAATACACAAGATCTTTCTATCTTAAAATTTTTTGATGAATTCAAGATGATAATATTTACGAATCATATAATCTCTAGAATGATGTGTCATCGGATGTAAGGGTTATGGGATAATAAATTCTTTAATCCATGAATAATCCTCTTCCATATTCATCTTTCACAGATGGAGTTGTTGCTACAACTTTCAAAGTCAAAACAAGAGAGAGGCTGCCATTAAATACCTGAATTTCAAAACAAGAAAATAAAGTTCCATCTTGATGTTTGGGTACATCTTGTATATGAAAATGTAGAAGGAAAGGACAATTACTGTCATATCCAATGAGAAGACGGTTGGAGAAAATGGAATATATATGAATTGAATATACTAGCAAACTGATTACATCTCTACTAGAGACAATTGTATAGTTTTCAAACTCAAACTTAAACAAGATGATGTAACAAGGCTTAGATATGAAAATAACTGAAGACTTGAAAAAATCTCAAAACCTCTGTAGACTCCAGAACATTGTCCAGACACACTTCTGATAAGCGCTGTCTTGAAGACAATTATTATTTACTTTGCACAAGATACAAGTAGACTACAGCGATCATCCAAACAGGATACAACGACTAACTCCTTTAGAATTGCAGCCTCAAACTACTCGAATTTGGCAAAACTCTTAGATACATACTCTCAACTTAACTCAAGAACAAAAGAAAGAAAGAAAGGAGAAAACTCTTCACTTTGAAATGGGGATACTTCAAATGAAGAACCAAGTTGCTATTTATAGGTTAACAACTTAGTAACTCTCTAAAATACAAAATAAAATTAAATAAATATAAAAATTGAAACATTTGTCAATTTTGACTCATTGCAGTTGTTACTTGACAAAAATCAAATATAACTCATTTAAGTTGAATAAACTACAACTTTGACTTTCATACATGTTAAATTTGTACATGAAACATCATTTTAATTGAAAATTTCAATCCAATTTGAAAGTTTCTAAACAATGGGTTACACAATTAAATCCAATTTTATATTTCAATATTCAATTGTTTTACTTTCTTTCACTATATATATATCCAACAATCCCCCACATGAAAGAAAGTGAGAAAAATCAAACAAAAACTGTTGAGAGCAAACAAATCGACCAAGTTATGCATCAGGAGAGGTGTCTTCTAGACTTGAATCTTCCTTAGTGAATATCCATCGAATTTACCGAAGAAATAGTAAGACTAAGCTTTGAAAATATCCTTCTCAATGGTGAATTGAGACAATAGATATAACACACAAGTCATCTTGTATCTTTGAGTTCTATACATTTGTGTCCATTTTGGTCTTGGACAAAATCTCGAATTCATGAGAGCTTTAGAGAACATAACCATTTGAAACGTTCTCATAGAAGTGACCCCACTTCTACTCTCATATAAGTAAATATTAATAAGAGCACCCTGTCATTACTCATCTTATAAAACAAGATATCAATATAACCTTAACATCAATAAATCACACACTCTAAATCATCATAGAAATGGGAAGAAACTATAAATTTCTTAATGTGTCAACTATGAATTATCCAGCTAGTTTGCTTATTGAACCTAGATCTTGAGATCTTCAGTCAACTAGGTTAGGTTACTACCAAATAACTCATTTCATAGGTTTCAGCCTCATTTCTCTCGATGTATATGTGACTTTCTCTCTTCACAATCCTTTCGTTAGAAGATTTGCAATATTCTCTTTTGACTTTACATAATCAATGGAAATTATTCCATTAGAGAGCAATTACTTATCAAATTATGTTTGCATCTAATATGTCGTGACTTGCCATTATAGACTTTATTCTTGGCTCTCATAGAAACCATTAAATTGTCACAATAAATACATATTGCACTTACAGGTTTTGGCCATAATGGAATATCTTCAAAAAAACTTCGAAACTGTTCAACTTCTTCTTCTGCTTATCAAGAGCTATAAACTCTAATTCCATAGTAGAGCATGCTATACACATCTGTTTTGAAGATTTCCATGTCACAGTTGCTCCACCCGAGGTAAAAATATACCCACTGGTTGATTTACTCTCCATGCTATCAGCAATCCAATTAGCATCACTAAATCCTTCCAGTACATGTGGATACCTTGTATAATACAATCCATAATCTAGACTGTACTTCAAGTACCTTAGAACTATGACTAACACATTCCAATGATCATGTCCAAGATTGCTGGTGACTTTCCTGCTGAATAGGCAATATCAGGTCTTGTACAATTCATTATGTACATTAAGCTACCAATAGCTCTAAAATATTCTAGATTAGGGAAGATACACCTTCATCGTTATTTTTTTTCAACTTACAATTTGGATCAAATTGAGTAATAACTGACTTACTCTCAAAATGATCAAATTTTCTCAACACTTTCTCTATATAATGAGATTGAGAAAATATATATCCACTTGCATTTCTTATTATTCGATTTCCAAGGATAACATCAGGAAGACCAACTATTAAAGTTTGATTTCAACATCCTTTTAGTGGAATCAATACCACTTCTATTCGTGTCCATTATTAACATATCATTCATATACAAGCATATAATGACACCTTGATCTATGGTTTTAACATAGATACATTTATCACACTCATTTATCTTAAATCCATTAACATACTGTGATCAAACTCTTCATGTCATTGTTTGGGTGCTTGTTTCAACAAATACTAGAGACTTGATAAGTTCACAAACTTTTTCTTCATGTCCTTTAACAACAAACTCTTCAGATTGTTCCATATAAATTTCTTCATCTAAATCTCCATTTAAAAATGCAATTTTTACATCTATTTGATGTATTTTCAAATTTTGTAAAGCTGCAATTGCAATTAACATCCTTATAGATGCAATCCTTGTCATTGGAAAATAGGTATAAAAGAAATTAGCCTTTCTTTTTGGCGAAAGCCTTTAGCTACCAAACGGGCTTTGTACTTATCAATAGTGTCGTCAACCTTTAGCTTTCTATTAAAAATCCATTTACTCCCAATTGGTTTACTTCTAAGAGGTAAATCAACCAATACCCAAGTATTGTTCTGTAAAATGAATTCTAACTCACTATTGATAGCTTCCTTTCAATAAAATGCATCAAAAGATGATACAGCTTCTTGAAAAGTCTGAGGCTCACCTTCTATCATATAAGTTGTGAAATCAGGTCCAAAAGAAATAGTTTTCTTAGCTCTTTTACTTATTTTAAGTTCAGACTCAATATTCCGATCTTTTTGACCTTTCGAAGAGATAGCCTCATTAATTCTTTTGACACCAATAATTTTGTATCTTTCTTCCTTTAAAGGAAATATATCCTCAAAGAATTCCGCTTCAATAGATTCCATTTTGGTATTATTATCAATATTGTATATTTTTTTTATTTAATTACCATAATTCTATAAGCAGCACTATGCATTGCATAGCCTATAAAGACAAAATCAATTATCTTAGGTCCAAGCTTAGTTCTTTTTGGTAAAGGAACTTGTACCTTTGCCAACCCCACACTTTCAGCATTTTATATGAGGGTAACTTTCCATTCCACACTTCATAAGGCGACTTACTAGTCTTCTTATGTGGAATTTTATTTAGTATAAAATTTGTTGTCATCAAAGCTTCCCCCCACAAATTGTGAGGTAAACTTATGGGGATGAAAGACTCACGAATCTCATATCTACTCCAGCGACTTATTCCTATTGGTGTTCAAGCATACTTATGAAAAGATGTGTATACACCTATTATGGAGCTATATAAGTTTTTTCGTGATTTATGTGCGAAAGTAATATGTGTTACAGACTTGGACCAATTGTAATCAAATATGCAATCAAATATTGTGCTCATATTATGTAAGTTTGAAAAAAAAATTCCATCGTCTTTTTTTGATGTAATGGTTCATGTTGCTGTTCACTTGCTTTACGAAGCAAAGATTGTTGGTTCGGTTACGTATAGTTGGATGTACCCTATTGAGAGAAGCTTGCGAACCTTGAAACAATACGTAAGAAACAAAGCTTATCTCGAGGGTTTAATAGCAGAAGGATTTATCATGAAAGAATTTTTGACTTTTTGTTCCATGTATCTATCTTGAGTAGAAACTAGATTCAATAGGGAGCCATGTAATGATGATTCAATTCTCCATTAAAGGGGTCAATTGCGAAGATGCTAACTGAAAATGAGAAACGAATGGAATATTGGTATATATCGAACAATAGCTCTAAGATAACGTCTTATCATAGGTATGTTTCAGATCCTATATGTTTAGTTAATATCCTTAGTTTTCAAATTCGATATTATATCTAATGTTAAATTTATGACTAGGAAACATTTGAGACTAATTAATACTTGATCAGACACAACATCAGAATTGTCTCAAAGGCATCGATTACAATTCCCTACTTGGTTCAAAAATCATGTAAGTATACTTCTTCAATTGGATATTTGAACATCAATAATGAGTTAAAAAAAAATATTGAGTTTCAATAATCCATTAAATATTAATAGGTTTACTCACTGCATAAAAAAGGAGAAGCATCTGATGATCTTTAATTAATATCACTTGGTCCTCTAATCAAGTCCGCTCTTACAATGGTTGCATTGTCAATGGAGTTCGTTTTCACTGTATTGATCATGACAATAAAAGATCAACTCAAAATAGTGACATCATGGTGCCTAGAGAAATAGAAGGAGTTGAAGCTAATTACTATGATATACTAGTTGATGTATTGGATTTAGAATACAACAATGGAAGACGTGTGATCCTTTTCAAATATAAGTAGTTTGACACAGAGCCTAAGAAAAATAAAGACACAAACCCTAAGAAAAATAAAGTACGACAGGAATTAGGGTTCATGTCAATAAACACATGTCATTATTGGTATACAGATGAACCCTTCATCTTTGCAACTCAAGCCAAACAAGTTTTTTACATCATAAACTTAGCAATAATTGGAAAGTTGTACAAATTATCTAAAATAAATATGTATGGGATGTTCTAGAAGCAGATGGAGGTGAAAATGATGAATTAGAGTAGTTGAAAGTAGTTGGAAAGATTGAGGTTGATGGATCTATCTAAGATGCCATATTATGTTGAGATGACGCTGATCCTAATATTGTAGTTCAAATCAAGATAATGAATAATTGTATAACAACATTAGTGTAATTCGTAATTTCAAGTGTTATTCATGTTTTGTGTGGTTGTAGAATTATGGTAGGGAAATATTAAGATCGTCTAGCAGATGAACTAGTTAGGGAATCTAACACTTTGACTACGTGTAATTTGTAATTTCAGGTGTTATGTACGTTCAAAGTATGTTTGATGTTATTTATGTTTTGTGTGTTTGTAGAATTATGGTAGGGCAACATCAAGATCGTTTAGCCGATGAACTAGTTAGGGAAGCTAACACTTTGGCTACGAGTAATTCATAATAATTCATTATTTTAAGTGTGGTTGTAGAATTGTAGTAGGACAACGTCAAGATTGTCTAACAGATGAACTAGTTAGGGAAGCTAACACTTTGGCTATGAGTAATTCATAATAATTCATTATTTCAAGTGTAGTTGTAGAATTATGGTAGAGCAACGTCAGTATTGTCTAGCAAATGAACTAGTTAGGGAAGCTAGCACTTTGACTACGAGTCTCTCGATAGAGGCAGGAACGACCATCACATCAAGTGATAGTAGTATGTCTTAGGTTGAACATCTAAATATTATTGTAACCTCTAATTGAAGTAGTGCATGTGATCTTGTTACAGGATCCAATTCTATAACAAAACGGAAGCGTGGGTGAGGGCACAACCGAAACATTAATTTGGATGCATATATGCATTGACATGGATGGAGCCCAATTACCATTTCTGAGGATGTTTGAAAACCAGTAAGCATTTTTGCTACAAAGTTTAGCAACGCCATTGGGACTGCAACCCCGAACACAATTTCATTGTGTTGGTCAAAGTGGAAGTATATACCTAGTGATGTCATTGCTACTATAAAGGCTCGTTTACAGGTAAGGTTTATGCTTTTATAGTATTAATCTCATATGTGTACTTACCATAACTTTTATTCAAAATGTAGACACATTTTATTGTGGATCTATCTTCGAATATCGTAAATAAGTACATAAATCGAAAAATACATAACTCATTTAGAGAGTATAGATCAGAACTGCATAAGCACTATTATAACTTTGAGAATCCTGTAATTGCTCGTGAAGACCCACTAGACAGGTTATCAAATAAAGATTGGAAGATTCTTTGTGACCGATGGGAGACTCCTGTGTTGAGGTTGATGCCCTAAATCTTGTAGGGTCCTATAGTTTGTAAATGTATTGAACAAACTCATTGTCTATTTAATACAATATATGATATTTTATTCCATATTTTTATTGCATTAACCAAAAACCAATAAACTAACATCCAAGGTTATCTTGTAACTTAAACATGTTTGTAGAGACATATAGGTGAATTTAGTTATTCTATATAAAGGAGTTTGTATAAGACCGGACCACAAAATGTTTAATCTCATTATATAACACCGTTCATGATAGAGACTTACATTTCACCAAGATGACCATAGGTAACATGACATGAATCCTGAGTGAGTTGTGAACTCCTACATATGAGGGCAGTCCTTTGATTTGTATGAGTGAGAATGGCCAGATCGTCGACTCAACAAGCCTACCATTTTAGGGATTTGTCTGATTGAGGAGCTCAGAACACAGCTTTACAAGAAGGAATTCACTTCTTCCCTGAGGTAGGGGTAAGTAGATAAATTTCTCCCCTAAGGGCTGATTCCGAAGCTTGAACAATGTGGTGCCACACCCTCTCCTGGCCCGTGAGGGGTTTTGTCATAATTGGACTATGATCTATTGTTCATTAGAGGGATCAGTGGTACTTAAGGAGTTAGATGTAAGTATAGGGGCAAAATGGTAATTTTGGCCTAGCTGTACTTACGAGCAATTTGTGAAGTTTGATTGGTTATATCAAATGGACACAGACATATATCTGTAGTGCAAACAGTGCAACTGTCGATCTTTGGTGGAGTGTTTGGCAGTTAACAGATGGTGAATAATTTAATTAAAGAGTTTAATTAATTATTCATGTATCATTGGAGCTTCGAGCTATAGGTCTATTGAGGTCTCTTTGGTAGCTCAATAGAATTAAATGAGAACCAGTTTTTTTAAATTGTTCAAATTAATAGAGATATGATATAATTAAGTTTTTTTTTTAATTATATGTGATATAATTTTTATAATGTATTTGATACATTATAGTTTTAGTGAGAGGAAATATGAAAGTCTATAAACTATATGAAATGGAGAAAAAGAAAATTTTTATTTCTCGATATGTTATTTTTCATGAACATCATTTTCTTTTTCAACCAGTAACATTCACAGTTGAATGGTTGGATCCTTTTTCTGGCATTGTATTACCAAAGTCTCTTGATGATGTAAACATGGAAAGTTCCATCACCATCCCATTGGAACCTGATGAGCAGAACAATATGTTTGTCCAAGTATTTTAAGAACATGATGCTCACATTTCCCCTTCCATACCAATTGATGATATTGTTCAAACTACACCATCAGCTGATTTTGCACCAAATGTTGATACTGTGGAGCACAGTACTCATGCTCGCCGATGCTCCACTCGAAACGCATCCACCTTCTTACTTATGAGATTTTCATTATAGTCTTATGAGTTAGTCTAAATGTCTTTGACATCATCTCAACATCCTCTAAACAAATATGTTTCCTACTCATCTTTATCAGATCTCCATCGTGCTTTTACGTTACATATTTCTATTCAATATGAATCTCAGTTTTATCACCAAGCTATCCCTTATACTCATTGGCGTGATACTATGGAACATGAACTTAGAGCAATGGAAGTAAACAACACATGGAAAATTGTTTCTCTTCCCCCTGGATACCATGCCATTGATTGTAAATAGATATACAAAATTAAACATCGGGCAGATGGTTCTATTGAGCGCCACAAGGCTTGATTGGTGGGGAAAGGTTATACACAACGAGAGGGCTTGATTTCGTTGAAACATTCTCCCCTATTGTAAAATTGGTCATAGTTAAAACACTTCTCACCTTGCGTTCTCCAAAATTTGGTCGATAATATAATTAGATGTGAATAATGCCTTTTTACATGGTGATTTATTTAAAGGGTTCTACATAAACTTACCCTTTGTTATCAACCAAATATATCTTTACCATCTAAAGATGAACAGTTAGTTTGTCGTCTCCACAAATCTATATATAGTTTGAAACAAGCTTCCAGATAATGGTTTTTAAAATTTTCTCATGTATTGTTATCTCTTGGTTTTCATCCTTATTACTCTCTTTTCACATAGAACGCAAACAATCAGCAGAAATAAATTGAAAGGAGTAAAGAACACCAATATATAGTGGTCCGACCAGTTTGAATTAATTTATTAATGAGCAATAAAGAAATTTTACAAATTACAGATAATCAACGAATTCACCAATCTGTAATTTCAATATCCACTGATAACAAGAGAGATCCGCACATCTCTGAAAAATTGAGAACAACTCGCTGTAAAACAGCCCAAAACAGTGTGCTACCCATTTCTTACCGACGAACCGCCAAAACCAGATCTAATGCACGCTGAACCAGAAACCACAGAACACTCACGCGGAATCGGAACCCACGCGCACCGGACGACAGCCAAACCCACACTGGCATTGACTGAAACCCACGCCCACTGATCGCATGTGTTCACTGGACGACTGCCAATCCCACGTCGGCGCTAACCTGCAAACAGACGGACGACTTTCGGCTCTCCCTCTAAGACGGCTACGGATCTGCCTCACTTCGGCTGAGGTGGTATTTCCTTCAGGCGGCTACTCTCACGCTAAAAATCCTTCGCAGTCGGCTTGCTTTCTTCAGCAAAAGGAGACCCACGATTTCTGCCCTATTTTGGAAGAAGAAAGGGGTAATTACAAGTTTGTCACTGCTCATTAATTACGATAATGCCATTGGCTTTTAATTTTTCCATACGAATCTCCCTCATAACAGTCTTCAATATTTGAATGGTCAGGGATTGTGGTAAATCAGTACTATTGGAAGTCACAGATGCAGATTATGTCGTAGACCTTGACAAAAGAAGTCTCTATCAGGTCACATTTTTCATTTATTTGGTAATGTGGTCAGTTGGAAGGTTACTCTACAGTCAGTTGTTGCCAGAGTATATTTCAGTGGTAAAGCTATGAAAGAGGCAGTGTGGTTGAAAAGGATAGTTGGTGAGTTGTTGTCGCAGGAGTTCATTCCTATTGTCCGTTGTGATAGTCAGAGTGTTATTGTCTAAACATATCGATGTCAAATGAAAAGTTGTGGCTCAGTTGTAGGTTCATACAATTAGAATTTGTTAGATATGTTAACCAAGGTTCTTCTAGCCCATAGGTTTAAATACCTGGCTAAATATTAAATTTGGATGATAGGAAGATTGGAGAATCAGCTTGACTATGAGGGAGATTTGTAGAAAATAACAAGGTATTTAGTGGGTTTTATTGAGTTTTTGGAAAAATTAAAGGCTTAATGACATTATCGTAATTACTGAGCTGTGGCAAACTTGTAATTACCCCTTTCTTATTCCAAAATAGGGCAGATTTCGTGGGTTTCTTTTTGGGCTGGAAAAAGTGCAGAAACTAGCAACCGCAAGAGAGAAAAGAAAACGGGAGCCGCGTGTGAGGTGGATCTGGCAGTCGCTGAAGCAGATTGGAGGAATTGAAGTTGTCTGGGTTGGCCGATTGGTTCCGTCCGGCGAGCTCGTTAGAGAGACAGTAGTCTCGGTTCTGGCGATTTTGAAACAGCGTGAGCGTGGGCATGGGTTTCCATCAGTGCCGGTTCGAACGTGGGTTTTTTCCAGTCCGGCGAGGTCGAAAATTGCGTCCGGTCTGAGGAGGTTCGGTCTGAGCAGCGATTCGTCTGGCAGCGGTTGTTAGCGAGAGATACGGGTCTGCGCGTGGTTCGCCGATCAGAGGCAGGTAGCACACTATTTTGGACTGTTTTGCAGTGGGTTGTTCTCGGAGGTTTTCAGAAGCGACATTGTGTGCAGATCTATCGGTATCACTGGATACTAAAATTACATTGCTCATTAATAAATTAATGCAAGCTGGTTCTCAAAGTGGATGTAGACCAAACTAGTCGAACCACTATATATCTTGATGTTCTTTAGGTGCTTCATCATCAGAAATTCAACCGTTAAAATTCTCCTAAATGAGAAATTCAAACTCAAGGATCTTGGGTCTTTAAAATATTTACATGGGCTAGAAATTGCTCGATCATCTAAGGGACTTTTCCTTTCCCAACGACGATATACTCCCCAATTTTTGGAAGACGCTAGTCTTCCTAGATGCAAGCCAACATCTTACCAATGGATGCCTAGTTACATCTTTAAGCTTGGGTGATGACACCATGCCTTATCCTATAATATATGGACGTCTCATTAGTCAACTTCTTTATCTTACCATTTTTCACCCCAACATCACATTTGCAATTAACAAGCTAAGTCAATATATTGCTCGACCTTGTAAATCTCAATTATCTGTTGAATATCATCTCATATGCTACTTAAAAAATTCTCCAGGCCAAGGAATTTTTCTTGGAGCATCCACTTTATTTCAACTGCGGGAATTTTCAGATACTGATTGGGGTACTTGCCTAGACACCAGAAAATCAACCACTGAATTTTGCATATTCTTGGGCGATTCCTTAATTTCTTGGAAATTCAAGAAACAATCCACCATATCTCATTCCTCGGCAAAGGTTGAATACCGTGCACTAGCCATGACAACTTGTGAACTTATTTGGCTTTCTAATCTTCTAGGAGATTTCTAGGTGCAATTTCAACCTCCAGCTCTTCTTTTTGTGATAATCAAGCTACTATATATATTGCTTCATATCCAATGTTCCATGAACATACGAAGCACATTGAGTTAGATTGTCACGTCATTCGAGACAAACTTGTAAATGGATTTATCAAGTTACTACCATTTTGATCTAAGCTCTAACTTGCCGATATATTCACGAAGCCACTCT
>NW_024065146.1:0-4802 GCF_009727055.1 Benincasa hispida
GCTTAGTAAAGATACACGATCGTGTAATAATAACTAAATGATCCTTTGGATTTTTCTAGACGATCATATAGTAAATGCTAAACGATCGTTTAGCTCTGGAGAGTTGGTAAGCAATAGAGCAAAGATTTTGTTTTATCATGTAGACGATCGCGGGGTGCTTAGTACACGATGGTTGGAGAAGTGATGCTTTGTTGAGCGGTTCAAGACTCGGTTCGCTTGTTTGAACCGAAGACTCCTTGTTTTTGTAATAGTTAGCTTTCTTTTTGTGTTTTTTAAGGCAATTTTACCCGGCTCATCAACTTTTATTGCTTATACATGTGATGTATGGTGCTTATATGTCAAAGTGTTTGTCATATGGTTAAAACCCACCTTAGGTTGTGCAATTATTCATGCATAATGTATTATAGAACAACATATAAGTTATCATGCTTGCATATCCACCATTTACTTACTTTAGACTTTCCTTTTTATTGAAAAATTATTTAGGGGTTCTTGTGAATCGAATTTAATTGCTTGAAATTCCGTCTAGTAAAATGGAAGAATTATAAATCGGCAAAATAATAGATAAGAATATCGCAAATAGACCCATCGCGACACTCATCAAAGGCGTAGTCCTCCCCCGCCCCCCAAGAAAAAAGAAAAAGAAAAAAGAAAAGAGATGGAAAAGGAACCCAGTGCCATAACCAAAAAGGTTGAAAATAAAAACACTCCGAAACCACTGAAAACTAAAGTCATAAAGAAGAAGACCAACATTCCAATAAAAGAAAATTTACAGGCCATGCTCTGCAATCACAAAAAAGGTTTAGAAAAGTCATGGGCTTGTCCTACATTAAAAATGTTTGGAACTCATGGGCTTTAACCACTATAAAGTAGCCCATGTCTTTAGTTTCTTAATTGTCTCAGTTGGAAACACTTAAGCTTAGTGTACCAACTCTAATAAAATTCCATTTATATTCTCTAGTTTGAGAGTGAGAAAAAAGGTGTGAGTAGTTAAAAGTTTTGAGAGAGTGTCATTATAATTGGGGTCGGAAGAGAGAATTATTCTGTGTGATTGTAGCAATTTTTCACATATTGAATTTTTCTAGTCCGCAGTATTTCTCCAAGAACGGAGTTTTCCACATAAACTCTAATGTTCTCAGCTTTTATTCTTTTCTTTTAATTTCTCTATTATTTTTCTGCTTTTTCCTATGGTAGAAGTGGGAGGTTTTCCCAACAAGGGATATCAGAGCTTCAGGTTCGTAGTTCTTGAATGTTTTGATTATTCTCTTATGGTTGCAACTTTGTCTAAGCTTCCACATCACAAAAGAATTCATGAAACGGGTTGTGGTGTTTGTGAATAGTGTGGGTTGATCACAATTTTCTTATTTGCTCAAAGTGAAGAAAATGTATGTCAAACATTACTCTGAAACCCTATGAAACAACCTAGGTCAAACTTTCTATAAATATATCATATAGCTTCAAATAAGGTAACTCGAGTCCTATCATTTAACTCTTTGTTCTACACTCTTTAGCACCATACTGGTGTTCAGGTTTTCTCTTTTACATGTCATGTTCTCCCTCTCTTCAAACAAATTCTTCTGTTGGTTTCACGTGAAGGGTCAGGTATGCTTTCCACTATCCAAAATTTCCGTAACATGTAAACCTTCTCCTCTTTCTTTTCTTGGAAACTATTTGAAAGTTTGTATGTAGGCCGAGATTGAATTTGTAAACTCGAGATTAAGCTCGATTTGAAATTTTTGGTTAAGAAATATAGTTTGGAAAATAAAATGAAATCTAACTGACATTGAGAAAGAGAAGTTTAAGGTCCAATGAAAAATTAATGCTACTCAACCTAATTGAGATTGTATAGACATTTATAGGGGAAATAGGTATGCTTGGGTTAAAGTTAAAGTCAATTGTCAGCGATCAACGAGTCAAGGTCAATAGTGGAAGGGGAAAGACAACAAAAAAAAGTCAACATTTGGAAAATAAGTGAATTTTTTAGAATTTTGAGGTTCTAATGGTAAGTTAGAGGTGTAAGGGGCCTATTAAGCTTAAGCTTGAGTTGGAATTGAGCAAGGAAGAGATGTAAAATCGAGAGAGAGAGTGAGAGCGAGAAAAGAGATTGATTAAATTTTGGATAAATTTGAGTTGTCTTCCTCAAATATTTCCATAGAGGTGATCTATTAGTCATTAAGGACGTGGTGAAAGTTCAAGCAGGAGCTAGCAACCAGGAATTGAAGGTGGATTTTGGGTTTGAACTTTTTGCTAGCTTAAAAAAGGGGAAGAGAATTGGGTTATGTTGTGTACATTTTGAGGGTATTTTGTGAAGAGAAACTGAGCACAACTAAAGGAGAAGTGAATGAGAAGCATGTTGGAGGCTTGAGTTGAAGAGACGTGGCTGAAGGAGCAAGGGAGAAGAAGAAAACAGTAGAGGTCGGAACCTGATGAAAAACAAAGGATCTCAAGGTTTAAGCAAATTCGTGGAGTTAGGCGCTAATTCAAAGCTTCAAACTTAAAGGTAGGAAGTTCTAAGGGTCCCTTTTTGAGGTTAAATAAGATCTTACTAGTAGGAAACAATTGTATTTAAACTCCTAAAATTCTCACCAAATAACAGGGGTACCGAGGAGTTTTTAGTTGATTTCAAGAGTTCTAGAGCAAATCGGATGACCAAACTAGAAGGTGAGTTGCATTTAAGGATGGGTAAAAGGTTTATATAGGTTAACTGAGCTTTTGTTAGCTGAAAACGGTAAATTTAGGTCTAAAAATTAGGATTCGAATTTAGGGTTGATTGGAGGTTGAAGATGAAGGCTGACATGTATTGTTCGTCAGTTTAGGATCCTAAGTTAATTTTGAGTTGATGAAAGGATTAATTTGTTAAGTAAACCCTAAAATTGGATGAAATTAGGGTTTGGGGAAATTAATTGTAATTGGCTATTCTTAGAAGATAATTATGGAATAATTGAATTATTGTTGTTTGGGGATTAACTAACAAAATTATCAATTAAAGTTTACGATAATCAAGAATTCAAGGAATGAGAAATTCAGAAAAAAAAAGTTGACAGCGAGTGACCCTTCCTAAAAACAAACCCCATTTTAACTATATTTAAAAGTGTTTGATGAAATAAACTATGTTTATGAGATATTAATGTTAGGAATGTCCTAAAACTCGCCGTTCGTAAATTTCGTGTTAAACATTCTATTTATCAAGAAAATATTATTGAGTATTTTATTCAATAAAATTGTTAATATTGCATTCTATTATGAAAATCCAATAAACAAATCCATGGCTATAGTTTGAATACTCTAACTTTATGTGCTGACATAAATAGGATCAAGGTATAGTATATAGTCTAAATGATCTATAAGTATATGGATGAAATTGGGTATCTCATCCTGGTAACACTATTGGATGCGCCCCATTTTGTATGCTGATGAAAATTATGTGATCCACAGATCATTCATGTAGAGACATGTAAATGAGGGCATCCTATGCAATGAGTTTTCATAAGACAGGACTTCAAAATAGTCACTTTTCTTTATAATTAACGACCATTTACTGTTAAAACTGACTATTTCAAACAAAAATAACCTAGGGATTATAGCCCAACAGCACTACTCAATAAGCCTCCCATTTTGGGGATAAGACCATATAGATAGCTGGGGATATAGCTTTGCAAGATGGAATTCACTCCTACCCGTCTTAGGGTTAGCATATAGGTTGTACTCTTAAGTGCTGATTCCTGATCTTGAACAACAGGCTCTCGCTCTCTGTTCGTTGCTATCGTGATTCGAGCTGGGAGTGTAAAATAAATTGGAAAAATAAGTTGCAAGTATAAATGATGCGTTTGATGCTTTGATGTGTTTATGTATTTATAAACGTGTTGGTGCGGTTAGAGAATGTGCAACAGAACGCACGACATCCTCCTATTGACATTCAAGTTCTAAATTAAACCCAAGTATTATAAATCCAATTTAGGTTCCTGGTAAGTCCAGGGTCGAACTTAGGGATTTAGTTAAGCTAACGCAGACCTTGCGTTGTAGCTTAATGTAGGGTGTTTCCTAAATGTATGAAGAGATATGTGTTTATTTACACTAAAGTGCTGTGCCTGTGCAAGAAGATACAAAAGAGTTGAGTAAGTGATATGTGATGAATCATGTCGAAAAACTGGATTTTTAATGTAAATGGTATGTGTCGATCTAAGATGAATGTACATAAACCAGAGTATGATGTGGATGAGATGGGATGATTTGCTTATATTTGTTTTATGCGTTAGACTTATATTCACATTCTCAACTGCGAATAACATACAAAACCGTATCTCTAGGATTCAGCAATGATACGAAAAAATGCAATAAACACCAGTAAGTCTATCACTAGATGTACTAGGCGTTCTACTGATGCGGCTTAGGTTATTCTCTTGAATGTCTAGTTAAGCATGCTTTTTACCCAATTGATCAAGATGGCTAAGCGTTTGAATTGGGATTTGCATAAAGTACAGATGCATTCAAACATAAACAAGAAATTAATATGGCAAAGATAGGATAGATCAAATATATGAAATTTATAAAGAAGCAGATTGTCTTTACAAAAGCAATATTCAATCAAATGAATGAAACGATAAATGAGATGAAAGGAATTGAGTCAAACCATAGAGACAATCCTTTTTTATATCTCTTCTGCTCAATCTATTTGTGTACAATCACTTGTATAGAATTTGGAAGAAGTGTTTTTCTCAAGATTGGCTTCCTTCGCTCATTCGACCATGCGGTATCGGTGGTTCTCAACTCTTTCTGATCGTCTTGGCATCAAGCAAGCTTCT
>NW_024065147.1:0-1585 GCF_009727055.1 Benincasa hispida
GTAACATCCCTACCTGGGAACCTACCTGGAAAGGTGAATTAGATAGATTTTCAACAAGCATGCGACGATTTGATCAAAGACTCCGTTAAAGAGTTTAATGGATGATGATCAAAAGTTGTTCAACTATCCAAGGTAAAAGTTACTTTTGGGAAAACCTAAAAGTCACTTAGTTAAAATCCTTAGCCGTGTTTTTTTTTTAAGTAAGCTAAACCCTAGATTATAAAATACTCAGTGGGAGGAGAAGGCATATCAGATATGTCTATGATTCCACTCACGTTTCTCCTTGTATGTTCACACTATGAGATTCATGCTTGGTCTCAAAATGCCCAGGATGCATCCCCCTTAGGATGGTGTTTGCATGAGTCAATATCAAGGTGAACGAAGAGAGTATTTATAGTAAGTGGATGAAGGATGTGTGTCAACACGTCCTATGGTTTTTGTCATTGGTTCACACCGTGAGATCATTCTGTACACCCTTGTGTCGCCCTGGAAGTGGCTCTCTTAGGATGGGTTTTACGCAGTTGGTCAATATCAAGGTGAACTCTAAAAATGGATAGGGTTGCTTTAGGTTTTGTCCCAATCAGATTTTTTCCCTTCGGATTGGCCTTTTGGGATGGACCTCTAGGGCTTAAAATGGCGGGTCACACTTACGGGAGATTTTTAAGTTAGTTAATGATCTCTTGGCCAAATCAATGATGGTTAGTCGTTATAGGAGCAAGAGTTATTCTGGTATTAATGACTGGTTGAGATCTTCTCAATTCAGAGGAGGGATAACTAACCTCCCTTAGGCGGCTTTTGTCCTAAACATTTGAAGTGTCATTGCGAAACTAGATTTCGCACGGGGTTTATGTTAGTTTTGCTAAAATTTTATTGGATGTTGTTTTGTTTTACAGCGGGTATTTGCTTAAAACCTAACGTAGGTCAATGTGTTTTTCTTTTCAACAGCTCGTTAGTATTTCCGTTTAAACCTTTTAAAAATGACCGATTACTTACAGTGGAAAGAATCGTGTGAAACAAATTTTGTGGTAAATGACCTCCATCCCACTACTCTCCAAAAGAAGAGACGAGACAGTAAATACAATTTATTGGTCTTGGAGACATGTCTGGTAGAGAATGATGACTCTGCCTAGATCCTTGATTCATGTGCTACCAATCATGTCAGTTCTTCTTACCAAGGATTCAGTTCCTGGCAAATGTTGTCACAAGAAGAGATGACTCTTCGAGTTGGTACTGGTGAGATTGTTTTAGCTGTTGCTGTAGGCCGGCTGAAGTTATTTGTTGACAAGAAACGTTATCTGTTACTGGATAATGTTTTTGTAGTTCCTCATATTAAGAGGCACTTAATCTCGGTTTCTTGTCTCATTGAACAAGGCTAAACCATCTCCTTTTCTGAGAATAAAGTGTTTATTTTCAAGAATGGAATGGAGATTGGTTATAGTTCAATGGAAAATAACTTATATATACTAAGTCGTTAGTCATAAAAGCCTTGTTTAACACTAAAATGTTCAGTACGACAACAACAGCTAAAAGACCAAAGGTTTCTCCAAAGGAAAACGCCCATCTTTGGCATATAAGGTTAGGTCAC
>NW_024065148.1:0-2706 GCF_009727055.1 Benincasa hispida
CACGGAGTCGGCGGGCGAAATCTAAAACAGACCAGGGTTCAGAACGATGAGAAAAAGTCATGCGCGCAGACCGACTTGGAGATGGAGCCGTTTGCGCGCCCAAAGGCTATCGGGCCCGGCAGGGGTCCCTGGGGCCCAATTCTTGTGCGTGAACTTTCCAGCGGTCGAAAATTGAAAATGGACCCAAGGGGTTAGAAGGATGAGAAAAGTCGTGCGCACAGACGATTTTGGGAACGGAGCTCGTTTTGGTGGCCCAAACGGCTATCGGGCCGGGCGAGGGTGCCCTAAGGCCCAAATTTTTGTGCGTGAACTTGTCGGTGGTCGAGAAATTCTGAAAACGAACCCAGGGGTTCAGACGATGAGAAAAAGTCGTTCGCGACAGACGTTTGGGAACGAGAGCTCCTTTGGTGCCCAAACGGTACGGAACCCGGCGAGGGTGCTCGGGACCAGTTTTTGTGCGCGAACTTTCCGGTGGGCAAAATCTGAAAAACGGACACAGGGGTTTCAGAACGATGAGAAAAAGCTGTGCGCGCAGATGGTTTTAGGAACGGAGTTCATATGGTGCCCCAACAGCTATCGGGCAATGGCGAGGTGCCCCGGGGCCCAATTTTTGTTCACGAACTTTGGCAGGCAAATTTGAAAACGGACCAGTGCTTCAAACGATGAGAAAAAGTCGTGCGCGCAGATGGTTTGGGAATAGACTCGTTTGGTGCCCCATTTGGCTATCGGGCCTCGCGGCAGTGCGCCGGGACCCAGTTTTTTGTGCGTGAAATTTCCGAGGGGCGAAAATCTGAAAACCGACCAAGGTTCAGAACGATAAGAAAAACACGTGCGCGCAGACGATTTTGGGAAGGAGCTCGTTCGGTGCCCAAACGGCTATCATGCTTGCGGGGTGCCTCGGGGCCCAGTTTTTGTGTGGGATCTTTCCAGCGAGCGAAAATCTAAAACGAACCCAGGGTTTAAGAACAATAAGAAAAAGCCGTGCGCGCAGACGGTTTTGGGAACGGAGCTGTTTGGTGCACCAAACGGCTATCAGGTCCGGCAGGGTGCCTGGGGCCAACTTTTGTGCGTGACTTTCCGATGGGCAAAAAACCGTGTGCGCAGACGGTTTTAGGAACGGAGTTCGTTTGTGCCCCAAATTGCTATCGGCCGGCGGGGTGCTCTAGAACCCCGTTTTTGTGCGCGAACTTTAACGCCGGGAAAAAAATCTAAAAACGAAAGCAGGTTTCAGAATGATAATAAAAAGCGTGCGCGTAGACGGTTTTGGGACGGAGCTGTTCGTGCCCCAAACGGCTATTGGGCCCCGGCGGGGGTCCCGGGGCCAATTTTTGTTCGTGAACTTTCCCGGCGGGCGACAAATCTGAAAACAAACCCAGGGTTAAGAACGATGAGAAAAAAGACGCGCGCATAAAGGTTTTGGAACGGAGCTCGTTTGTTGCCTTAAACGGCTATTCGGGTCCGGTGGGGGTGCCCGGGGACCAATTTTTGTGCGTGAACTTTTCGGCGGGCGAAAATCTGAAAACGGACCCAGGGGTTCAGAACGATGAGAAAAAGCCGTGTGTGCAGGTGATTTTGGGAACAGAGCTCGTTTGGTGCCCCAAACAGCTATCGGGCCTGGCGGGGGTGCCTTGGGGCTAATTTTTTGTGCGCGAACTTTCTGGCGGGTGAAATTCTTAAAATGGACCAAGGGGTTCAGAACGACGAGAAAAAGTCGTGCGCACAAACGGTTTTGGGAACGGAGCTCGTTTGGTGCCCAAAACGGCTATCGGGCCCAACAGGGGTGCCCCGGGGCCAAATTTTTGTGCACGAACTTTCCGATAGGCGATATTCTGAAAACGGACCCAGGGGTTCAGAACGATGAGAAGAAGCCATGCGTGCAGATGATTTTGGAAATGGAGCTCGTTTGGTGCCCCAAAAGGTTATCGAGACCGGCGGGGGATCCTGGAGCCCAATTTTTGTGCACGAACTTTCCGACGGGCGAAAATCTGAAAACGGACCCAGGTGTTCAGAACGATGAGAAAAAGCCGTGCGCGCATACGGTTTTGGGAATGGAGTTCTGTTGGTTTCCCAAACAGCTATCGGGCCCAGCGGGGGTGCCAGGGGCCCAATTTTTGTGTGTGAACTTTCCGGCGATAGAAAATCTGAAAATGTACCCAAGGGTTCAAAACGATGAGAAGAAGCCGTGCGCACAGACGGTTTTGGGAACGGAGCTCGTTTGGTGCTCCAAATGGCTGTCGGGCCTGGCGGGGGTTCCCCGGAGCCCAATTTTTGTGCGCTAACTTTCTGGCGGGCGAAATTCTGAAAACGGATTCAGGGGTTTAGAACGATGAGAAAAAGCCATGCGCGCAGATGGTTATGGGAACGTAGCTCGTTTGGTGCCCCAAACGGCTATCGGGACCGACGAGGGTGCCCCGGGGCCCAATTTTTGTGCGCGAACTTTCCGATGAGCGAAAATCTGAAAACGGACTAAGGGGTTTAGAAAGATGAGAAAAAGCCCTGCGCGTAGACAGTTTTCGGAACGAAGCTCGTTCGGTGCACCCAACGGCTAACGAGACCGGCGGGGGTGCCTTGGGGTCCAATTTTTATGCGCAAACTTTCCGGCGGGTGAAAATCTGAAAACGGACCCAGGGGATCAGAAGGATGAGAAAAAGTCGTACACGCAGACAGTTTTGGGAACGGTTGTCTTTTGGTGCCCCAAACGGCTAT
>NW_024065149.1:0-1270 GCF_009727055.1 Benincasa hispida
AATTTTTACATTAATCCGTTTGCATTTTAATTTTGTGCAAGCTTTCGAATTATTCAAAAATCAAAACCCCGTTTTTACTATTTTCCACAGTCAAATTTAGCTTAAGAGGGAATTAATTTTGTGCCTCCCTGTGGTTCGACCTCTTACTTACCATTGTTACTACGTTTTTGTTGTAATAGGAGTAATTCAGTTGTATTAATTTTCTTTTGTTTCGCTACCCTTTTTGAGAATTAAACTACATCAGAAAGGGTTCGAACAAAATGGCGTCGTTGTTGGGATGGCAAGCCATATAATTTCCTTTAGTTGAAATTCACTTGTAAACTTTAAAAACCTAAAAGTATTTTTCTTTTCTTATGTCTTCTTATTTTCTCATGGCATATGATATGAAAATCTATTATGTGCTTCGTGTGAAGTATGTGGCCCAATGAAGAGAATGAGAGGTAAGTGAATTTAATGAGTTTAAAAGTCAAATATCTAAACTAACCTCTATTGTTCAAGTTTTGGTACCTGAACAGATTCAGGTTTCCCATGGTCCTGAATGCGAATATTATCCTCCTTTTGAGATGCCTAGCCAAACTCCGTTACCAATGCAATATTCTTCTGCCAATACAGGTATTTCTTTAGAATGTTTGGTTAGGAGACTTTCTAATAGCTCTGGTGAGTTTGTGCAGGAACGTCCCTATCATCATCAAGAACCCTTGAGTTTCCAGTAGGATGGCTTCTATTCCGGATATGAAGCTAGTGTTGGGGTTGATGCCCTAAATCTCGTAGGGTTCTGTAGTTTGTAAACACTTGTATGAACAAACTATCTGTGATTTATAATATATAATATTTTATTCACATTGTCTATGAAATATTTGATATTTTAATTGCATTAACCACAAACCAATAAACTAGTATCCATGGTTATCGTTGTAACTTAAACATGTATGTGGAGACATACAAATGAATCGTGTTTAAGTGATAACCTAAACGGTTTGTAGTATATGGATAAGGTCGGATATCTTATCTTGGTATCACTATGAGTATGGCCCGCTGAGTAGGTATTACAAATGTTATAAAATGCTACAAAGGAGTTTATATAAGACCAAACCACAAAATGTTTAGTCTCGTTCTATAACACCATTCATAATTGAGACTTTCATTTCACTAGGATGACCATAGGTAACAAGACCTTAATCCTGAGTGAGTTATGAACTCCTGCCTATGAGGGTGGTTCTTTGATTTGCATGGGTGAGAGTGGCCAGATCGCCGACTCAACAAGCTTACC
>NW_024065149.1:3420-6577 GCF_009727055.1 Benincasa hispida
AGTTCGCCATATAGAGAAGTTAGATCACATATAGATAGATAGTCGTTAGTCTGTAATTATTTATATACTTAGAAGGCGGAGGCAAGCAAAGAGAAGAAGATGTCGAGAGGACATTCCTGGACAGCTCGGAAGACTGCTGGGAAGCTCTACAAAAGGAGAGAGGGCCAACACTTGCGGAAGCAAGGGCATTCATCTAAGCAGAGTTGGAAAGAAAAGACAGTGTAAAAGGTCACGGGAAGTAAGACATTGCTACTGGGCTTCTTATTTCTGCTATTGTTATTCTGTATTCTGCATTTAATCTATAGATAATGGAAATCTTAATTCAACTTGTGCTCAATCTCTCTATATCTCGCATGAGTAGCTAAATTTTCGAATGGGTTGAGAAGTACTTAGCTAGCATGACCTGAGATCTTCACTTTATGCGACCATCTTGTCTTATGTATGCGTCATTCATCCTTTAGAGATGCTAAAGAGGGTGGTCTAAAGATAGAATCTAGGCTTGGGAAAGTAAGATTAGAATATAGGCTCAGGAGAGTCGGATTAGAATCGCATAAGTAAGAGATAGAAACTTAGGAATAAATTTTGTTTGCTATTAACGCATCGCATGCACCCTAGAGATAGGATATGATAGTATGTGGTCACCTTGTGTATGTATGCATCATTCATCATCTCATAGGCAAGAATAGAGGCTTAGGAATAAGTCCTATCAATATTATCTTATACATCGCATGCGTCCTAGAAATAGAAATTATCGTATTTACATTGGAAAATGATTTATTGTTTTGTGTGTAGCATGATCGAATAACTTGAACGCAATCTTAGGAAGTGTTAGCTAAATCCCTTCTCAATCTGTTCACTGCATACTCATTGTACTTCTCGTTTTCATCAACTTTTTACTCGAATTCGTCACATAGGAATTACACTTAAACAAAATACCAACCAACTTATTTGTTTTTACCACCGCAAAGGAATCAATTTTACTGATGCATAGTAACTCAGCAGTCCCTGTGTTCGACCCTGGACTTACCAGGAAACCTAGTGAGATTTATACTTGGGTTTTACTAGGAAAAATTGCATGTACAATGCATAACTCATCATCGCATCTCCATACCATTATTTCATCTCATTTACAACGCATCAAGTTTTTTGCACCATTGCCGGGGGACTATGGTAGTGCATATTGCGCTAATAGTAACTTTTTGATTTTCTTTGCAGCTTTCAACCTCTGTGCACTGTCTCTCCTTTGGTAAGGAAGAACCGAGTGTCGTATGAGGAAGGACACATTCTTGCACCCAACTACGACCCAAAAATTGAAAGAACGTTAAGAAGAAGATAGAGAGACAACTGCCGAAAACAAGAAGAAAGAAATCCCACTATGATGGAACAACTGGAAAACAGGGTAGCAAACGCAAACAACATCATGGCAAACCCCATTCTCCTGGTAAACGACCGCAATAGGCCCATCTGGGACTATGCATCGCCCAACCTCTATGATTTCTCCCCAAGAATCATGAGGCCAACTCTGGACAGATCGATGTTTGAGATGTAGTCGGTTATGTTGCAGATGATTTAGACGGCCGGACAGTTTGGTGGAAGGCATGGTGAGGATCCACACGCCCATCTCCAGAGTTTCATCGAAATCTGCAACACTTTTGTGTTCCCAAACATCTTAGCTGAAGAAGTTCGATGAACGTTGGTCCCATTTTCGCTATGCAACCAATCAAGGAAATGGGCCTATTCTTTCGAACCAGGGGAGATAACGTCTTGGGAACAAGTAGTAGAGAAATTCATGAAGAAATACTTTCCCCCTACCGAGAACGCAAGACGGAGGAAGTTGATTACAAATTTTGAACAAGAAATTGATGAATCGCTCAGCGATGCCTGGACGAGGTTTAAGAGACTTGTGCAAGATTGTCTGCACAATGGCTTACCTAACTGTCTTGAAATGGAAATCTTTTATCACGGTTTGAACCCTGCATCGCAGACAGCTGCCAATGCGGCAGCAGCTGGAGGTCTGCTTGACAAAACGTATGATGAGGCTAAAAATATCCTTGATCGCATTTCGAAGAATCATGAAGATTGAAAGGAAAGAGATCAACGATTAAAAATTCGAGAAGGCGATGCAAACAATAGGGCCATCGCATCCCTACAAAATCAAATGAATGCGATGATGAATCTGATACAAGGTATCGCAATCAATAGCCCGGGAACGCAAAGAGGGCAGGTCAACGCAATCGAGCAGACAAGTACAAGTTGTGCTAATTGTGGAGATTTGCATCCGATGGAAGAATGTCCGAGGAACCTGCAATCTATATGTTTCGTAAAGAACAATCCTTTCTCTAACACTTACAACCCCGAGTGGAGAAACCATCCCAATTTCGTGTGGAAAAATAATCAAAAGAGTTATCAACCCATGGCACAAAAAGAAGGGCCACCAAGATTTTTCCCACGAACAAACGGTCAATCACAAAATCAAGCTAGCAGCACGCATGCACCGCCATCGTCCTCTCTAGAGAGTCTATTAAAGCAATATATTGAAAAGAATGAAACAGTACTCTAGAATCACGCGACTTCTATCTACAATCTCGAAATTCAAATAGGGCAGATTGTGGGCGAGCTTAAAAGTAGACCGCAAGGGGTGTTATCGTGTTCAACTGAGCTCCCTCGCAACCCGGGGAATACGGGAAAGAAGCAATGTCAAGTCGTGACCTTACGAAGTGGAAAGACAATAGTGGAAGAGAGGGCGGAGCTAAGAAGGACTCTCTGGTTGTGATGGAATCTAAGACCCCATTGACACAGGAAGAACCAGAAGAAAATGAGACGATGGAAGTAGAAGTTGCGTCCACTTCTAAGCCTATGGAATAACGAACTGTGAAGGAGCAACTGCCACCATTCCCTCAGAGACTTAAGAAGAAGCAAAATGATGAAGTGCAGTACCATTGCTTCATGGACATGTTAAAACAGTTACACATCAACATCCCCTTCACTGAAGCGATTGAACAAATGCATGCTAAAAGATTTTTGAAAAGAAAGCAATGGGGACAAAAGAAAAGGGAGCACAAGGGAAGTTCCCGCAATGTGCCCCATAAACGAAAAGTCCCCAAACAACCAATAAATTCCCACCCCGAAAGAATGGCGGCGACCCCCCGGAAGTTTC